>NW_022985438.1:2985956-3067355 GCF_010093595.1 Mytilinidion resinicola
CCCGTAGTCGTGGTTCCTCCTCCCGCGTCCACCCCCGTAGTCGTGGTTCCTCCTCCTGCGTCCACCCCCATAGTCGTGGTTCCTCCTCCAGCATCCACTCCCTCAGTTGTGGTTCCTCCCCCATCCACCTACGCACCGGTTCCTCCCCCCGCGTCGACTCCCGTGGTTGTGGTTCCTCCCCCTGCGTCTTCTCCCTCCACCTACGTCGCCCCGACCTACGTCCCGTCGGCGTCGATCCCCGTCTACTCGAGCCCATCTCCCAGTGTCCCGGCTCCTAGCCAGTTCACTGGAGCTGCCAACGCCAAGGCCACCCCTGCCGCCGCTGCTTTCTTCGCCGGCGCCATGGCCCTTGCCGCGCTCGTCTAAACAATCAAAATACCCTTTTTAAACAACCCCTTTTCTTTGGAACTTTTGTACATTTTTTACACTTCTTACCCATGAAGCAACGACTATTAAAACCCTCACGGCCGACATGTATCGGCGGGTTACCTCTCATTTTCACGACAACTCATTAGCATGGGATACGGCTATTAGACACTCCTTCAAAAAGGTCAGGATGGATGGGATTTGGGAAACTGGGATTAGGACGGCCTAGGAAGGCGATGGGGAATCCGCCGTGTTTGTTAATTAGGATGATTCCAAGGGGATATAAGTTCTAGCGATAATCTCGTGAAATTAGATTAGTGCAACAATGATAAGTCAGTAATGTCCCGACCTGTTCAATCGTTTCTGTGGATGTGTGGTACTTGGTATGTGATACTTGGTACCTATTTGCGTGTGCGAAGCAATTCTCGACTTGAGCTGTGATGTCTGTGGGTCATGTGCACCTCACGTGACTTGAATGGTTCTTCGGACCCCCAACAGGATAGATTAAAGGTCGGGAATAAGCAGTAGAAAGGAAGAACAGTGGTCGTGGAAATGAAGATGTTCTTTTCGGATAATCAAGTTGAGAATAGAGTTGGTCGTCACAGAGAAGCAACTGAGCAGCGGTGACACAACCTCACGAGCCCCAACTCTTCCCCGGTTTCCATCATCCATCAACCACGAATTATAGCAGATTCTGATAAAAAAATCTCACCTCGACCACTGAAAAGAGCCCTCTGTCGAAATCAGGTCTCGAGGAAACCGGCGCGGCCTCCCGTCCCCAACCCATCCTCAGCCGATTTCCCAGGATCAGTCACACCACCGTGCTGCAATCACCCCACCAACCCGGTTCGCACCACCTCGCCTCCCAACTTCCTCCTCGCACGATGCGCTTAAGCTCGCTCGGATGGTGCCGAATTGGAAGCGAGCTGGCTGCCTCCAGCATCTGGCCAATCCAGCCGTCGAAAATGTCACGATATGACCTGACGAGGACCTGCGCAGCCCCTTCTGGTGGGGAAGCGCACTGCCTTTTGCGGTAAAGACGGGGTAGTGTCACGCAACTCACGAACTGAATTCGGTGTCGAGGCTCGGGGTTGGCCGGTAGGTAGCTGAGACTCATGTTTTCGAAATTATTATATAGAGGTAGTCGTTTCTCTTGGACGGCTTCATTCCATACACACAGCCATCACTACAAGCGCATCCACCAAGCAGCTGCAATTCATCGGTTTCGCATTCCACAAAATCATCGCATCGACCTCGCTAGATTCGGCTATTTGCATACAAAGTCCAATCTCAACTCCACCATCTTCGCTCCGAATCACATATCCAGACATGCCTGCCGCAGCTAAATCGTTCTGGCCCGCCTTTGCCGCTTTCATGGGTACGTTGGTCAATTCCCTACTATGGATTGCAATTCATCTAACTGACTTGTCTATCATAGCTGTTGCTGGTACCTACACAACCACAGTCGCCCGAGGCGAGGGCAAAGCAATGGATAGTGCTTCCACACGATACGAGAAAAGCAGATCCGCCTATCTAAGAGGAGTCACTGGCGGAGCGGATCTTGAGCCTCAAAAGCAGGCCTCATAGGAGCGTGTTTTGTTGGATTCATTAAAGGGAGTTTATACCATGGCTAGGACAGTCGGGCGTTTTGGAGGCATCTGGGAAGTGAATTCCTCACATGGCATCTGAAGCCTGTGTCTTCCTTTTGTGACTATTTAATATGATTTCAAACACTACTACTTTCTTCATCTCTCACGTGACGTGTGCTAAACGGGGTTCGGGAGAAGTTGAGCCGAAGAAACTTATCTCGACCTCACTCGGCTCCTCAATGGCCTCTACGGAAAGTTGGCGCTCTCAGCTGGCCAGAGACAGCGGTGGAGGCAGTAGAAGGCGTTTTGCAGTTAACGGAAAAGCCAGAAAAACAGGGTGATGGTGGGGGAGAGGCACTGTGGGAAAGGGAGTAAGCGTACGTGTCGACGGCGCCGAACAAGGAGGTGTTCCGTTGAACAGACTCAACACCCAAGCAATCCAGCTGGTCGATGGACGCTTCAGCCTGCCAGAGAGGGTCCATGGCAGGCAGGGCTGGCAGGCAGGGCGGGCAGGGCGGGCAAGCTGAGCCCAGGTTGACTGTTAGGCGCAAAACCGACGGGTGGCTGAATGCGGGCGTCAGGCACAAACCACTCATCAGCCGAGTAGTCGTGCTGCACGCTACAGACGTCAGCGAGATCGTACTTGTCGAAGGATTCGGATTGCGGGCTGGTCTTTGGGGACGCGATGCCCCAGTCGTCCGGGGTCCAGTTGAACGCCATGCTGATAAGCGTCGCCAGGGAAGGCTGAAAGGGAGTCACCGAGTGCGCGGGTGAGTCAAGGGATGAAGAAGGAGCTAGCATCGAGGCTGGGTGTTGTGGTGCGGGCCATTGCGGCTCGAGCGCGCTGTTGCATGTTGATATATACCTCGATTCAGTGCACTGCCGGGACAGGCGCCATGGGTGTTCGGTCGTGTTCGGTGGGCATACAAGTGGAGGGTGCGAGGGCCTGATCTCACGATTTTGCGTGCCAGATTGACGCCAACTTCCTTGCATCTGATGGACGAGACGAGTCTCGACTATTGTAGGGAACCGCACCCGACCGACTACGCGGCCGTCTTTCGTGGAAAAGGATTTATCGTGAGGCCCGGCCGATGAGAGAAACACCTTGATGAATTACAGCAGCATAGAGCTACCATGGCCTGACAATCGTTCCGTGGCTGCAAGCCGCTGCATTAAGGCCAGCACTGGCACCTCCCGAAAGTATTGAGGCGTTGAGATTGTCACGTCGTCCACCACCATCCGAGAATCCCAAGCCCCCGATCGGCGATCGGGAGGGAGAAGAAGCCAAAAATCGCCGAGATCTAGGTTATACAAGAACCCTAACTGCCAATCAATTAGCAACTAGGTTGTGTCAGCGCTTTGCCCTCGTAGCCGATTGGGAGCGTGTACAACCAAAATTTCGCTGATTTTGGGCGTGTTTGTACTACCCCTGTTCGTCGAGACGCGAAATTACCCAATTAAGCCCCTAATCGGCCATGTTTAGAGCGAATTAACGAGATCCAAATCTCGCTGGCGAGGCCCGTGGTGTGGGTTTTGATGCCGCCGAGGGTGGTGTAGGTGCCGAGTTGGGTGTAGGGGCCTGAGATGACGGGCGGTGGTAGCAGGCGGTGTTGGGGCTGGATATGGGCGTGGTTTTTCAAGGTGGCTTCGGATAGACTATGGTGGTACTCGAGATGGAGATACTTAGGACCGAAGAGGGAGTTGATGGATGGTTTGCAGGTTCGACTGAAGAGGACAGTAGATTTAAGATGCCTATGAGTAGCGTATTAGACGTATTGAGGCATGCATGGCTCGTACGTTGCAGTGTCAGATGTGGTAGGTAGTTATCCGGGGTATCTTTTGTCAGCAGCAGGGGATTAACGTACCCACCCTCCTGAACGGACTGAACACTATCGTGCAGGACAGGGGTGGTTTACAGTGTGAAACCCCTGGTTTCGTGCACGATGGTGTTCTGTCCGTTCAAGGGGGTAACTGTACGTTAAAGCACAGACCAACACATGGGTTTTCGCTAATCGGGTTTCGCTAATCAACTCTTCCCATTGACTTTAACCCTTGTACCGAGCAGCCGAGATGAAAACACTCCCTAGCAGTTCCACCCACCAAAGGTACGCCAGATTCCATGGTATAACCACTATAGCCACTACAAAGTCAGAACCTAGACTGGGCAGACCCCGCATCCGCTTGCGTCTCAAGGAAATGGCCGGTTAGCGCCAACGTGCTCGTTGCTGGCAGTGAATGCGACGAGATAACGTCGCTCACTGGAAGCGAGAATCACCCGCTACCGAGGATTCGAGGGCCGAGCAGCTAGTCCAAATTCTTCTAAGCGTGACTAAATCTGCTCGCGACACACTCCGCTCATTCACGACCACTAACATGTCGAGAACTTCCTCAGCCTCCCCAGCGAACCCCGCAACAACATATACAGAAAAAGCTCGTCATATCGTTCACCTAATGTTCCAGGGGTATGAACGTTATAGCGTGTGTGAACGTTACATCGCATGTCACTGTCCGCCAAATATTAGAACGGTAACCGGAAGGTTGACCGGTATAGCGTATATTAGCGGTAGATGGCATAAACGTTATAACGAGCTTTTTCTGTATGAGCAACTGTTAGTGCTTCAAGAACTCAGTTGACTTAGGCACTTCCCATGCAGCGAGCCTAGTCAGGATAGCGACAGACTACGTATGCAATCTTCTGATGAGGAACAGACCACCGCAGCCTTCGTCTGCCCTTATTCTTCATTCTCTTTCACGGCCCTTCGTGCAGTAGCAGATCACAGCACAGTCTGGCATAAAATGCGGGCACCGAAAAGATCCATCTAGAGCCTAATTAGACGCACTTAGAATACTCTCGGATCTAGGATAGCTGCCGCAGTCAGCGCGAAATATTCACTTGTAAAAATCTCACTTGCCCGCCGGCGGATCTAAGCTCCCCGTAATCTATTTCCCTTCGCCGTCTCTGCTTAACACCTGCCGCATCGGAGCAACGCTCGCCGTTAGAAGAGGCGTTCGTAAGTTGCGATCTCACTTACATGCGGGCGGAGTCAAGCTCCCGGCTATGCAAAGAGGCCCCTGCCTAGACGATGGCATACCACGGCCTCTAACAGCTGCAGTCGCCTGTCCGGATTCCAGAAGTCTACTACACCTGCCAATATAATTATGTGCATTACATCGCTATAGAGTACATCCCTGGCTAGACAATGGGCCAATTGGTGAAGGAACACCCCACTCGGAAACAGGACATCTGCAACCTGGTTGCATTTGGTCTTCAGGAGCTCCTACGTATCCCTGTACCCCAAGATTCTCGCCCGGCCGCAATTGACGGAGTGCCAATTCAGCATTGTCTCTTTGATGATCACATGGCTCCACTGGAAAACCAGAATATCTCCGAGCTAGATACACCTAAACGAGGTGACTTGGTCTCCTGTGTTTGCCCCTTCATATGACTAAAGGTGCGCTGGAAAATTAGTGGATCCGCATTACTAGACAGTCGACACCGGCCAAGAACTTCGCCCATGAGCCTATGGTCTTCTGTTATAGCGATCCATGGCCCGAGAATTTCATCCTTGATCTGGACCGAAATCTTGTTACCATTATCGACTTCGCCGTCGCCAGCATCCTCCCATCTAGCTTCGCGAAACATGCCCTCTCGGCAAGGAAGATTGATGCGAATTTGGACGACTTGGTAAATGTCCCTATCACCAATGGGGTTGATAATTTGGAGGCGCTGTGTTGTGCTGGAGCCCTTATAGTGCAGTCAGCGAGCTCGTTCGCGCCATGTAGTCGACGAATTCTCGGCAGACCAAAACCACCTAGGTACCAATTACTATCCCCCGTCTCTTGATTCGTAAGCGAGTCTAAAACATAATTTGTGGGAATGAGAAAGTCCCAGCAAATCTCGAACCAAGTGTGTAAAGCATGTGTTCTAACAAATGTACAAATGCTAGGAGTCTTGCTTTAACCACAGAGTCCGTTCAGATCTTGCCTCTTTATTGCCCCCAAACACCACAGCTCCTGAATCAAGAGGCGCTGAGGACTGCGTCTTAGCGAGCTGAACTACTTCGAAGTTCTTCCAATCCAGCTTTCTCACTTTCCATAATCAAGTGGCCGAAGAGGCCCTAGAGGCTATCGCTAAATCCGAATAGTGCTATTCCTTGCAACGCGATAAAAGTGCATGACAAGACCAACCTCCAGCATGGCGGAGTCAAAGCGAGTGGCTGGGACATATTCAAACGGCACGTGGGCACGGAGGAGTTTTTCCAGACGAAGACTGTGACGGACTAAGACTTATTGTAAAGACGGACTGTCACAATACGGAAGAACGTCATCAAGATATAAGATGAAACCTTAACGTTGCGAATACCTAAAGCTCCAATAACCACCATCCAAGACTGAGGCCGTGTCTCCTTCTAATGTCTTATGTACAGGGACAGATCATAAGCAAGGTCTGGCATAAAATTGTGACGAGCGGACACTGAAAGACCTCATTCATTGTTTTTTGGGGGTTTGCAAGAGGATAATGAATGGATTAGAGAGTACTAGACCAAGTTGACGAATACAGACAAGCACAAATCAAGACAAGCGCGAGTCGAGGAAGGTGGATCGAGACACTGATGAGGAAAGAGAAATATTCAATCCAACGTCAAAATCATACCATCAATGATACTCCTCCAGCTAAGCCAACGAAGCAATAAAATCCGCCGCCTCCTGGGCATGATTCGGCACCTCATTCGAATGCACATCATCGTCCAACCCACTCGCACAAAACGGATCCCCATCATCGCAGTAACTCCTCAACACAGCGGCATACGTATTCAACAGTGCCAGGCTATATACGTCACCACTTCTTGTAAAGATCCCGTTCTTGGTCGAAGTGCCGACGTCATACGACTGACCCGTGCTATAAGTTGGGTCTCCAAAGACGACCACACCGGCGACTATTTATACGTTAGCATCACAATCTTGAAACACTAGAGGGGAATTAGCGTACTATTCTTCCGATACGCCTCCTCCAACGGACCCGGCTTCGCCACCCCTCCCGCCAACACATCCGTCATAACATTCCCCCCTTGACTATACCCAACCAGCACTATCCTCGCATGAGGACACGTAGCCACATAGCTATGAGTTTTATTGATCGTATCCGTGATCCCATCGGCCACAGACTCGGGATACAAGTCCGCGCAGCAAATCGCAGCAGGATAGTCGACAGCCACGCTATCAGACCCCGGCACCATGTTCTCGATGAGCGTAGCGACCTGTCCCGATCTCCCCTCGCCGGGAGCCTCGTTCGAGCCGCGCGCGACGATGATGTGGAAGCCCGTGGCACAGCTCTGGCGGGGATGGAGGGGAAGGGCGGACGTGAAGGCGACCAGGGCGGCGGTGGCTAGTGGGAGGGAAAGGTGAACCATGCTGCCGGTTGGCTGGCGACTCTGGCCGATAGAAAGCTCGTTGGGCTAGGACGCCCTCCATAGGACGTCGCCATCTTTATACAATTGTAAAGGACGGAAGCAAGGGAATATCGTTTCGGCGCCTCTTGCCGACGACTCGCTTATGCTGTGCTGTACGCGCCGCCGGGAGAAGCAATGCGGAGGGTGTGCGGTGCTGTAATAGGCAACCCACGGAGTCCGGGGAATGCATTTGGGGCTGGGTTGAGGCTTATTGGTATGTTGAGGGTGGGAAATGGCGAATGAATTGCGTTGATTGCTGGTGAAACGTGAGAAACGAGACAAGGGAACAGGGTCCTTCTAGGTTGGTTGGAATGTTCGTCCGGGAATTGTGGTAGATACTCTGGGTTTAACCTGAGGAGGTGTGGCATAGAGCATCAGGCTTGGAGGACGTGGAAGAGGGGCGAGTAGGTAGTGGTGGTCGTCTGATGGTAAGTGGACACGTGGTTGGGTAGTGGTGTTGTCTACGGAAAATAGACCTACTGTATGGAGTCTAGCGCTTCGCTCCCATTGGTAGAATGAATGTTGGAGATCGGCAGAAGAAGGTATGGTTGGCCGGTAGATGTCACAAGTTTGGCCATGCGTAGGTGCCTGAACGGGGTGAGCCGCTTAGGCGAAGCTACGATGTGCCTTTCGGCCTTCGTGGAGCTTACTGGATGTGGGTCGCTCCATATGATGGATTAGCGGAGCGGAGCATGCCTCGGCTTGGCCCAAGGTTTGATTTAATTTGTGAAGTGCATGAGGTTTAGGCTAAATGGGAGAAGGAACGCAAGCTTGACAAATACTGGTATTGAGAAGGAAGGCGACTTTGAGAGAGCTGAGAAACTTGGAATGTATACCACCTCGGCTGAGTATTCTACGCCAATAGGGCGCCTTCAGCTCGCGTATGAATACAATGAAGGTTGTAAGGCCTATATGCGGGGACCGATGCTATAAATGGAGACGACATGGTGTTGAGGATGAAATCATGGCCAGAGCCCAAGCGGGTACGAACGCGAGGGCGACCCAGGGTTAATCGAATCAAATCTGATCCCATTGCCGCCTCGAGCAATATTACCGACTCGCAACGCTTGCCGCACAACCAAGTTGAGCACAAGTATCGCGAGGGCATTAATGCTGAGCTTGAACGCCTCCGGGGAACCGTGCCAACACTGCCGCAGCGCGATTCAAGTGATCTAAACGGCCCGCCGAGGCCCAGCAAGGCCACCGTCTTGGCCAATGCTATTGACTACATTCAGTTCCTGGAAGCAGAGTGTGGACGGCTGACCGACGACAATGAGCGCCTTCGCGGCCCTGCACATTGCAGACCAAGACGAATCGAGCCCAGACTAAGCTTCAGAGCGTTGGGGGAAGAAGAGCAAGCAAACTCAATGGACGACAGTCTGCCTTCCCGCGGCCTGACATGTTAACGCATGAGCTTCTGAGAGTGGTGCTCTTTGCCCCGGAACCCTACACTACTAGCACTTAGCTATTCCTTGCTAGTGTGTGTAGCGTGAGGCAGCTGGGGCAATCAGAACCGGATGCTAGGAGAAGAGGTGCGGGGGTATTCAGAATGGATGAAGTATTTTGCAAGCTCATACTCGGAAACAGTGCAGGGGTATTCGGAATGGATGAAGTATTTCGCAAGCTCGGGCTTGATAATGCCGGCCTCGCTGCAATTGCTGTATCGGGAAGCTACAGGGTGCGGCCGAGTGCATAATCAAGCCACCACCAAAATCCACGACTTAGCTGCGCAGCCACCACACGGGCACAATAATTTTTCTAGCCTTCCAACAACTATCAAAGACGCTCCCGCAAACACGCCTAGGTTTTCAGAAACTCGATATCTTATTGTTTTCTGGAGATGCGGCCATCCAAAGGTGTCAATGTCGGGCAGCTTTGATGTTCCTCGCCTCGCTTAGCCGCTTGAGACTTGATAGCCACGTGATAGCGCACTCGGCGCACCCTTTCTGCCTTTGTGCTGTAGCAATGCAATGCCAGCGTCCTAAGCGAGCTAGATTGGGTGCCATATCTACCTGGTTGCAGGTTAATAACCTAGCACCGTAGGTGACGTAGTCTGTTTTCAATTCCCCTCGAACCCCGTTGCTTATCGATACCGTAAGGCTGGAATCGCCATAGACGAATCCCGAAGCCTCCAGAATCTCGAACCACCAGCATCCCTCACCATAGTCACCACCGCACCCTCCCTTTTCAATGCTCTTCCCCAGTCATCTAGTCTACCACCATCTCCTCATCCCACCTTAGTGGCCATCCAACCAAACCACACCTCAGCAATCACTATATACACCCCACAATGTTCGGCCTCGTCCTCTCCTCGCGCCCCGTCCTGACCCTCTCCTCCCCCGGCGCCTCTACCCTCTCAAACACCCAATTCGCCTTCGCCATCCCGCCCGCTCCATCCTTCTCCCACATCGTCGTCTTCATGCTCCCCGGCACCACCCTCGATCCCGACACCGCCGCAGCGGTATACCTCAAAATGCCCGGCGCACCCGACTTCCGCTTCCTCGGCGCGATTGGGCAGGGGAAGGAGAGCGCAATCTTCCGCGTGAAAGGCTCCGCCGGCGATTCCAGCGCGATCGGGCAGGTCGACGAGGACGCGATGGTAGACGAAGGCGTTAGCGGGGCAAACATAAACGGCGCGAGCGGGGAGGCGGAGATGGTCATGTTGGGGATATCGATTGAGCCGGCGAGTCAGGTGGCGGCGAGTATGGCGCAGTTGAAGACGCTGGGGGGGCAGGCGGAGATGGCGCTTGTGAGGCATACTCCGGCGCCTGTAGCGGTCCCAACGAAGGTGCTTGCGCAGCGGATTATCAAGAACGCGTATGATTTTCTGGCGAGCTTTGCGGGGTCGGGGCCTGGTGGGGCGGAGGTGGTGCCGTTGAAGGCGTTTCAGGAATGGTGGGGGAAGTTTGAGAAGAGGGTGGAGAGGGACCCGGGATTTTTGGAGAGGGCGGAGGAGAGCTGAGAGGAGAGACTTGGGAGGGTGTTGGCATCAGAGGACATGTGTGAGTCTCACAGACATAAAGAGGTGTATAATTGGAGCAGGGTTGTCACGGACTTCCGTTGTTTGGTTGGTGGAATACACCTCTGCTGCTACCGTATAGCAGCAGTAGTCGTGGTCTTGAGACAACAACGAAGAACAAACATATAACGGTATTAGAGGTAGACATTTGTTGTCAACTATGTTGTTGTCAACTATGTGAGTCGCATCCCTAGCTTTCGAAAGGATACGTAGAACACCGCCAGGAAGATTACCTCTCCATTACATGTTTTCTCAATCACACGTGTGTTGCACTGGCTAAATAGAACGCCACGTTCGGGTGGTATCATTACATTTGATGGCGGGTGTTTGCCGGTGCTTGAGGGGCCTCAGCTACATACACATCTCATGCGTACCGACGAAACGCCGAAAGTCTAAATCAGGCCGACTGGAATTGAAAGTGCTGATGGAGTTGTTTTTGCGGCTTTTTAAGGAGTGTGAGAGGCTACTTGTGTTCTCTCACGCGTACCAGCGATGTGCGAAGTGTCTAGATCAGACTAACTAGATTGATATTGCTTTGTGGGGGTTCTGGCGGGCTTTTGACGATGTTTGGGGTTTTTATAGATGCTTTATATGTACTAGCTCGATTTTACAGCTGGAGGGTCTGATATGGATATAATTCCGAGATGATACATATCTCGAGGCAATTTCGAACTGACTTTCTTCCGTGATTGCTCCGAGATCGATACGCAAATGGCTCCAAAAAGATGCTTTATGCGTGACAACGCCGTCTGCCTGGCCCCGATCACGTGTAAATATCTTGAAGACGATGTCAAATGCTGCAGGACCTATAGTTACCAGAGAGTGCGAAAACACTTGTCTTTTCCGGTTCGATACCGCTGTATGACTGGCTCCAGACCTCCATGTTTTGTTCATCACGCGGAGTATTCTACTTGGATCTCGGTGTAGGTGCTCCGTTGAGAACATGAATACACGTCGATGTCCCAAAGAAGCGATAAATTACTCTTTTTGTCATCGGGTGTAAGAAATCCTGTCATGACTACGCCTTCTCTATCTTCCCTCCGCCCGAACATATTGAAACAGAATCCATCGCAACATCTGCAATTACATCACTAGGTCATAAATTTAAGTACGCGAAAATACCACTGCTCGGACTGCGCTCTTTCCCGGTCGACACCACTGTGAGGGGTGCCCCAATGAGCAAATAGCTGGTCAATCGAAAGGCAGCCTGATTTCAACTGCATCAGACTTTATATCGTGTTCCCACGATGGCCATCAAGACGACCGTCGAATTGGAGCAAGCCCTGAAAGCCCGCGGCATACCCTTCACGAAAGTAACACCCCTCAACGCCTCCACGAACTTTGTCTGGCGCATTCAGGCCCCAGACAGCTCAAGCACGATCATCAAACATGCGGAGCCCTATTCAAAAGACAGTCCAGACATTCCAATCTCCACAGACCGCCTAGATTTTGAAAAGAAAGCGTTAGAAAAGCTCCTCAAAATAATTCCCCAGGATGACATCTTACGCCTCCCCGCACTCCGCTTCTACGACGCAGACGACAAGATCTTGCAAATTAGCGACGCGGGTCTTCGTACGCTTGACGAGGTCTACAGGAACCGAATGCTGAATATCCCCCTCTTCGGCCGCCGAATAGGCAAATGGCTCGCCCGATTGCATGCTTCGACGCGCAGGGAAGAGACGCGAAATGCGTTCTTGAACGAGAGCGCAAAAGAGGCGTATCGAAAAGTGTATGATACCGTTCCAGGTATCTTCTCTGAATGGGGTCATGATGCTTCAGTTGTTGAAAGCATCAATGCGAAGTATGGAGCGTTTGGTCAATCCGAATCCGCGTGTGTCTGTCATGGCGACTTCTCGCCGGAGAACATCGTGGCGCAATCAGCAGTTGCGTACGGCTTCAGTAACCACAAACTGACAGTTGTGGACTGGGAGATGGTGCATGATGGGTGTGGGTCGTCAGATGTTGCGCAATTCGCCGCGGACGCGTGGTTGCTGGATCGGTTTAAGGGCGGACGAGAGCTTTTTGGGAACTTTTTGAGAGGCTATGGGGAGGGTGTAAGAGAAGGTGGTGGGGAAGTCGATGACCTATTTAAAAAGAGAGCTGCGGCGCATTTTGCAGCTTGTATGTGCAAGATACTTACTTTCTGATCGGTATCGTGCTAATTTGAGGTAGATTTGACTTTTGCGTCTACAAAAGCGGAGTCAGTAATGAAAGAAGAGACGGCGCAGGCTATTAAACTCGGGTTCAAGATCTTGGAGAAGGTTCTCGCGAACGATATGGAGTTTGTGGGAACTACATTTCCGGGACTATGATTCGACATGCAATCGGGCTGCCCTAGTCCTTCAAGTAAGTCCGCACTTTCAGATCGCGCCCATAGAATTGAAAGTGCTGTAATGATCAATGAAGTGCGCTCTCAAGTCACCTTTGCTGAGACAATCGCATGGGTGGTTCGTTATCTCGCTATGCCACGCCCCGAATTTTCGCTAACAGTACACGGGCGTCATTCCGTCCAGTTCACTCTCCATGCCACGATTCGGGGCTTCCAGATCGAGCCGATTCTCGCTGACCAGCCTGCCGTTTCGACGGTCGCTGGCCTTGCAACTCATTCCGTCGTTTCGGTCTCTTCCCACACCCACCGTCGTCGTCGCCGCCGCTCCTTGGATCGCTATCAAGAGGAGGCCGCCCCAAAGGAAATTAATCTAGCATCTCCACAATTTGAAGGAACCTTGGTATAGACGTCCTGTCGCGAATGTTCTCCCAATCAAGGCCATAGTGCTTCAAACAGAGGCCCCGTCCCCGCGCGGTCTCCTGTTTTAGAAGATATAGAGGCATTCTCTTCAAGCTACCAATTACGTTCGCGCTACTTTGATGCCAGTTCAAGCACTTGTGTACGAGGGTTTCAAGCTTGCGGCTGTACATTTCTGCATAATTAGAACGTTCACTTGGGTGTGGTCGTCGGAAGGCCTTCTCCCGCGCATCCATGGTATACAGAGTTTTTCGCCCTGTAAGATACTCATGATGTCCATCCAGGATTACCTCGCTCTCGGTATCGCAATGCATAAGAGACCAGACGATTTGGCCAATAACCCATATGTCGGACTCCTCGTTCGGGATCCATGACACGTGAGCTTTAGTTTCCGTATTATTTGCATAGTTGAGCGTCTTTTTTTCCTAGAATTCGTTAGCAGAAGACTTTCAAATCTGGAGCTTTTGCATGACACACTGGAGCCTTCCATCCCTTTGTTCCAGCAAATCTCCTATCACGTAGATTTAAAGGACTTGTGTTCCAATCCTCCATCTCATTTTCCTGGCCTAGCGGCACCTGGTACGACAAGTCGAAGTCACCAATCTGAGCGACTTGATACGCCCTGAAGTCAGAAAACGGGTCTGCGAGGAAGACGTTCGCGGGTTTGAGGTCCAAATGAAGAATGTGCTCCCAGTTGTCGTCGGCGCCTTCGAAAAGCTCGCTTGGCTTGGGTCTCCTGTCCGGAGGAATGTCACCCTCTTTTTTGACTTTGATTCGCTCTGTCTCTAGGTTCTTGTAGCACTCCCCGTAGTTCATCGTCCAGAGAGCGTCGATCATAGAGTCGAACGCGTGCCAGATGAATGGCTCCGGGATCCGCCTGTACTAGCTGTCAGCTCACTGGCTAAGGAATGGCTACATCGTTGAGAACTTGCTTTTTTGCTCGTCTATGCCGATTCAGAAGTTCACTCAGATCGCCCCCAGGGGCATATTTCAGGTAAGTATAGATTTTCCACTCTTCACTATCGTCGTCAACCAGGTTCCCAAACTGGTCCTCCACCGGTGCAATACGAATTGCGTAGCCCCAGAACGGCACAATGCTCCCACAGTTCGTCTCTGTCAATCTGGTGTGTATAAGTATCTCATTCCGATAGACCTGGTGCCACCTCTCCTCTTCCCACGGGCTCATTCTCACGACCACTCGCTATGGCAGTCAGCTGGCCAATCATAATAATGCCCACACAGATTCTGCCCGGGAGAACGTACCTGCAGTGTGTTCCCTTGCTCGTCTGTATGAGCCCATAAGTCGACTGATCTTCTATCTTCTGAATAGAATATCTGCTTCAACCATTTCCACTGACGGTCTCCGCCCAGCCTCAGACTGTGGAACTCCGCTCGTGACTGTCCCTCAACTGCCAACTCTTCTGCTCTTTGCATTACATCGTCCATATCCAAATTGTTGTCAATAATTCTTGGGAAATCCCTTGCCCTTGGCGAGTTCAGCGGTAGGGGTGGAGGTGGTGATGCTGCCCAGTTCCTATACGTAGCTTGGTGCGCTCCATCGGCGTCTACATTGTTCCACTTAGTGACAAGGTTCTTCCAGCGACCGCCTTCAAATCATCTCCTCGTCAGCATTGTTAGTCGAAGTGATGCGATCACGCGGCACACACCTATCCAATAGTTGGGGTTCGTAACGTTGCGTCTGAACCAAGCCACGTACCACAAGAAGGCTGGTCTATCGGCAGCTACAATGTTGTTGTAATGGCCCACCGCGGCGGCGTTGGTCGGCGCAGGTTCTGCAGTCAATACAGCTGGTGGCGCTGCCGGAGGTGCTGGGGCGGCAGCAGGCGCCATAGTGATATTGAGTAGAATGCGTTGTCAGAATGTCGAAGGCGTGCATATTTTTTTTTAGAGATTGTGGTTTTGTATCTACTTAAAAGGACAAAGAGGTGTCACTTGGTTATAAGAGCACCCGCTTTGTCAATGTGCCTCATCTGCAAACGGAATTAGGATAATGTTGGCCTTTGTTCTCATATTTAGCGATAGTTTAAGGAGACCAGCAAATACACACCTCCTTTTTAGTAGTCCTACACCCCCTTCTAAGCAAGCATTCACCCCCCGTATAATTTTATCCTCTTATTGGCTTTAGTGCTCGGGCTATTGACCCTAGAGGTACATGCACTTACTTGCATTCTACTTTCGCCGTATATTAATCGCTGTAGGTCTTTCCTAGAGCATTATCTTAGATGTAAGGCTGTGCTAGAAGATATTCTAGGTACGCAAATATAAGTAGCCCTCTGTGCGGCACTATACAGTCTATCGACTGTGCCAGAGCAGACGTGTCGTGTGGCATAGTTAATATCGTGACATAGATTCACTATTACTCTAAGAGGAGTCGGCCCGGCTAAAGCAGCCAATAGAGAGATTGGATGATATAGGGGGGGTGTGGCTACTAAAAGGCGGGTGTGTATTTACTGGTCCCCTAGTTTAATAAAAGTGCAGAACACAACAGGTAGTACGATATCCCAATGTGCACCCAAGCAATTCCCTTTCCCGTACAGGGAACTGAGCTGCTCATGCTCCAGCCTGACACTGAGTTTTGAGCTTTGAGATAGCCTTAGCTGTATCTAATTTTGAGATGGGAGTTATATTTGGACTAGCGTGCGTGATTTTCCATAGAACAACCCGAGAGAAGCCCCTATGGGGCTTATAACGGTAGTACGTTAGAATTAATCAATCAATCAATCAATCAATCGCGCTCTTATTTTTTCCGAGATCTTCAGATCCTTGCACGGGAGAGCCGGCCGCCCCAACCACCGGTTAGCAGTGGTTTAGCGCCGGTGGGTAGAAGCTGAATGCAGATGGGCGGTGGCTGGGTGCTGCTGAGCAGATGAGCTTGCGCGGCCTAAACCTCAGTTCACTAGCTCAAAATTGATTGGCATCATGAACTAGAAATATTCCTCTCTTCGGCATGATGTTGTACGAGGCTCGGACTAAATCACCTCGGAGCCTTAAACTTCGATAAGTATAGAGTCGTCCTCGCCTGCGTCGTCCTCGTCTATCTCGTCCTCGCCTATCTCGTCCTCGCCTATCTCGTCCTCACCTTCCAGCCTCAAGTTACCGATATCTACTTGCACCTCTTCAAAGCGCTTCTTCTCTCTCAGGTCGAGACTGAGCAGTTTGAGCAAGTCGACGATAACTACGACAAAAGTGATCAAACTGATCGCACGGGCGTTAGTCTCCTTTACGAAGAGTGATAGTATTCTAGGAAGATAACTTACCCCCCGATACTCAATGTCGTGATGCTTGTCCATTTGACAGCCTCCTTCATGTCACAGTAATAGATCCGAATAACCAGGCCTACAAAGGCGCCAAAGGCCGCTAGATTTAGGACGCAGCCGATGGTAACACAGATCACTTTCTGCCGGAAGTAGATTCCCACGCGGCCGTCGATAATTGGTTTGTCGAGTTTGTATAGTAGTGTGTAGAGGCAGAGGTTGACAGGAAACGCAAAGGTGACCTGGTCAGGTGTTGTCAGTTTCCCATTCTTCAGAACATATTCTAAACAGTGGATAGGAAAGCGCTATTGGGGGTAGCTTACGACTATATTTGCCAACACGAACACCGCAATGCTATCAAGATCGACTGAACTCGAGGTAATGCTGATGGCATTGCAAGCAAAGTTGACCAAAAAAACACAGGACAAGATGACCAGGCAGAGTCTATGCGATTCGTTCCAGAAGACCTTGAGAGGGACCATGGCAGTGACAAGGAAACAAGCGCAAGTGTTTCAGAATAAAGGCGACGCTGGTGGCAGAGAGAGGAAGAATAGCTGTTACTTAGGACCGAATCCGAGGAGTCCGCTGGTATAACATAGGCTTCCAGGCGCACTCAGCTAGATGTACAGCCTGTTTAACTGTGGATAATGGGGGCGATACATTCCGAGCGAGTTGGTAGCTGATAGCCCCCAATCAACCCCTGCGGACTATCCGTCGGCGAATTAAACAGGCTATAAGGATTCCTTCACGCCTCCTTGTAGGGCTTACAACCTACTGAGGCCGAGTTATTGGGTGCACGATTATGGTTAGGAACGAGGCTGAGACAGGAGACGTAATCAAGCGGCGGTGCTCTGCCGCGTCAGCGAGATGCAGTAACTTCAATGGCCGCATGGTTTGGGCAGCAGGCCTGATTACAACAAATAAGGATCCCCTCGTGCCTCTATCCACGAAAACATCCATGGTATAGAACGCTCGCAGCGACTAATTGGGGCCGTTTGAGATAAGCCGTGCGCGGGACTGTGGATGGCTAAAGCGCAGCGCTGTTTGTGCATAGCCATTTCGCGATGTGATAGTGCACGGCCTCCACACGCTCCGCAGCTTATAATTGCGTGAACATCATGCAATCGCCCAAAACCCCTTCCCACCGGATCAGCTTCGCTTCCAGTTTCAACACTGATAACAAAGACTACCGGCCCCCTGAGATGGGTAACCTGGTGTCACGACAGCTCGAACCAGCTGCGACCCAACGGTTTGGGTTAATGGACGAGTTTCTCGGCCTCGAGGAGCCAACATGCTCCAAGTGCGCAAAGATTGTCGCGTACATCGAGGTCATCCAGAGCAAAGGCGTGGTCACTTCAACTGACTACCCTGCCTTCGAGCTACACCGCAATTTCAAGGAGCTGGAAGCGGAATCTCTGGGCTGCGTATGCTGCCGACTACTCCGGCAGGCACTGCTTCTTAACCAAATCACCATTGCCGGCGTTGCAAACCTACGGAAATGTCAAGATCCAATTCTGATCGAATTGCGGAGTGGCAAGCAACTAGCTCTTCGAATTTGCATTCCGAACATAAAGGACAGTACCGCGACATTATCATGCGCAACGACACGCCCTCCACCGTGTCGACAGCTCGCTGTGAACGCACTCGACAAGAGCGTCTGTCAAACAGCAAGAGGATGGCTGAAAGAGTGCCTCGGTCCTAAATGGGAGCAGCCGAGCCTAGTACAATCGAATGCAAGTCATCGACAATGCGCGCAGCGTTTAACATCTCGCAACCCTACAAGGTTACTTCACATACTGCCTAGCCCGAACACCGAGCCGCTGGAGCAAATAGAGGTACAGCTCGAACAAGGCCTAGAAAGCAGAGTGAACTACGTTGCCCTTAGCTACTCGTGGGGCCAAAACACGAAAACCAGCAAAATTATCCAATCCGGTAAAACAACGAAACGGAATTATCAATCACGCCAAAGGCCATTTCCCTGCGCTGAATTCCCGGCCACGATCCGAGACGCCATCGCCTTCACGAGCCGTATCGGCGTGGAATACATTTGGATCGATTCCGTATGTATCATTCAAAAGGTCGATGGCGACCAGGGCGATGGCAGCAAGGACTTGGAAAGAGAAATGCCGAAGATGCACGAGGTGTATGGCAACGCGCTCTTCACCCTAGCCGTGTGTTCTAACGACAACGCTAAGTCCCGTATGCTCGCATTGCGGTCCGCCTGGCAATACCGGAGGGAAACGTGCAAACTGAGCAACCAGTACCTCACGGTAATCGATCCGTCTCTGGACAATATCCGGGCCTCGTCACCGCTATCGAAGCGCGGCTGGACGTTGCAGGAGGAACGCTTGTCGCCGCGTGTCCTGTACTGGACGGGACAAGGCATGTACTGGAGTTGCATACAGATGCAGCGGAGCGAGGTGGAAGCGGAACAGAAATCCGCCACCGTATTGGAGCAAGGTGAATCCACATACACGGGCAACTACAAACATCCGCAAAACTTCCTCTGGACCTGCTGGTCAGTGCCGTCTGGCGATGCGCTGCATAGAGCCTGGCTAGATGTCGTTAAGTCATATTGCCGACGGCAGCTGGGTGAAGAGTCCGATCGGTACCCTGCGATTTCAGGCCTGGCAGCACGGTACCAGTACGCGCAGGCCGGCGACGAATACCTAGCCGGGCTGTGGCGGAAGCATTTTGCTGAGGATCTGGCGTGGTGCGTCGTGGCTGGTCAAGCCAAGGACGAGGGACTAAGCCTGCGTAGCAAAGCGCCATTGCCCTCGTGGTCGTGGGTTTCTCTTCCATTCGGGACGAACATCTTGAATAACCTTGATCGGCCGCTGATCCCCGCTGAGGATGGAGATGGAGTTGATAAGTTCAAACTAATCCGGATACTAGGCTCGCAATCTTCCGAACGCGAGCAGTCATCAAACCCGCAATACCAGGACCTCAACGAAGCCAACCAGCGTGTCTTAGTAGGTAGCAAGGTTGAGAGGGTCAGAGTTCGTGGTCTCCTTCGCCCATTCCTCAGGAACGACTCTAAGTTCCGACCATGGTCGAAGGTGGCACTCAATCAAAGCCGACGACAATCACAAACACTGCCCCGATTTACATTCTCTTCCGCTCCTGAACAACCAGTCCACTCAATAGATCCGAAGAGCGGCTATGTGATGGCGTACGAAAGTGGCAAGAAGGAAACAGTCGGGCAGCTAGACTATCGAACTGACGCGGATCGGTTTGCGAGCGGGAAGCTGGATATGATGTGTTTAGCGTTAGGCAGCGCGCAATGCGACTCGATGATGTTGTTGGCTAGGAGTCAGCAGGATGATGGGAGCGATAGTAGTAGGATCGCGCAGGATGAGTATCGCCGGGTAGGTATATCATATGGGTTTCGGAAAGACTTCTTTGATAATACAAGGGCTGTAGAGGTGACACTTGTGTAGATAGTTTAACGGAAAAGCGTCTGCGATCGCGAAGTCTCTGTACGCTACTACGACATCTATTGGAGTCTTACTAATATTGACGCCATACCGATCTAAAGTAGAGGGTTACTCTCGAGGCCTATTCAATTTTTGCTATTCTCTAAGTATAAAGGCAATATAACGCAGATTACGAACGATTCCGACCTCCTTAGGAGTTGAAGTGGTACGTCCGTAGACACTTTCCGCTCTATTCGAGGCTAAAGTTTGCTAATAATGAGCTTCTCGTATGATCTAGCATGTGTTGAACTTCTCTATTCTACCATTCTTTCTTTCAGCTAGAAATAGGGGCACAGGTTTGCAGCATCTCAGCAGTAATAATCTGCTCGACCAGGGCAGAGAATCCTCCACTAGAAAGGAGCCTGAGCTTCCAAGGCTTACAAAACTATATGGGGCCCAAATTCGTTGACCCGGGACAGAATTGAGGCCCCTCGCTAAAACTTGACAATTTCTGGTGGGTAAGTTACATCTGAGACTGCGCCGAAGCTGAGCCGGGCCTGAGCCGAACTCAGCCACAGCGGCGAAGGGTCACGTGAGCAGCGGGGGTTGGGCAGCGTGCACATTAGAGTGGTATAACGTTGTATCATTAAACATATAACAGACTACTTTATTACCCAATGAGAGAATATCGCAGTCGACCAAAACTATCATGACTCTGGACTGATTAATGATGCTCTAAACTATAGATGTCGTTGAATGCTATGAGCGATGCGTTAAAAGTCATGTGACTCAGTGAATTTCAGTCAGTGAATTTCAAATGGATAATCTAATGGTAGTAAATGTACCACCACCCTTACTATCCCCAGCTCCTATACATTGCTTTATCGGCATCAGACAAGGCGTCCCACTTTGTCTTAAGATGCTTGTAATTTTTCCCTTCGCCACGTTGATCAGTCAGCCTGGTTTCACACAAGCGTTTCTTCTTGAATATGAGGTACTTACCTTTATACCAAGCGGCGCTCTTCGTATCCTCGACTTGACCACCTCTAAATCCCCCCAACCACCACAGGAACCCTGCTCTCTCGGCGGCGGGAATTGCTTTTTGATTTCGAGAGAAAACCCCGAGTTCATGGACGTTGGTCGGTTCTGCAGCTTTTGCCCAACCAGGTGGGGGCCCTGGCAGGGGGGCTTCTGAGGGGTCTTCCTGGAGATCTTCTTGAGGGTCTTCTCGGGGGTCTTCCTGGGGGTCATCTTGGGGGTCTCCCAGGGGATCTTCTGGGGGTGCCACAACGGCCCCTCCCGCGACAGCCGCAGAATCCACTCCATCCGGCGGCCTCCTCCTCTTCCCCTGCGGGCCCTGCGCACCCACCCCGAAGGCATCATCTTGTAACCTCACCTTCAGATGCTCCATCAAGAGCTCCGGGCCCGCAACCTCAGGATCCCCAAATATCCCCTTCGCTTTAACTAACTCCCTCCGCACATTTCTCCTCAGCTGATTGATATCCGGTCGGTCTTCTTGCTGCGCCTCAACACACTTCTGCACCAGGCGCTCCAAATTCGTTGAGTACATCGCGCCATAGTTTTTCAGATGGTCGTCTACTATTCCATCCGCATACGGACTCTCGAGCTCTGGCTCCTCGAAGTCCATTATTTTTACTCGAATGTCTTTTAGGTGTCTGTAAGCGTAGCTGCTGCTTCGCATCAGCTGCCACATGACGAGCCCGACGGCCCAGATGTCGGTTTTATCCTTGAAAACGAGGGCATCTTGCTCGGGTTTCGATAGTCTCGCAACGTCCGCTTGGGAGTACATTTGCTCCTATGTTGCCGTTAGAATTGATTAGATATCAGTTGTCACGCCGTGGACTGTAAAGAAGGGCATCTCACAGGGGCTTTCCATCCCGGTGTTCCTTGTCTGCGCTCGAATTCCAAACCGTCCGTCATTTCGAGCGCAGTGCCGAAGTCGCCCAACATTGGGGTGAGGTAGCCCATGTATGGCGGGTTTGGGTCACCGAGGAAGATATCTCCAGGTTTGATGTCGCGGTGGACGATTCTGTTCCAGCCTGGCTGCGGTGCTTGTGGTATGAATTCGCCGTTGGCGTCAAATTGTGACGAGTTTCCGATTTGGAGCACGTAGAGGGCTTCCGCGAGCGCGTCGAATATGACCCACAGATATATCTCTGGTATCTGTCTGATGACCAAGTAAGCATTATAGCCTAATGTAACAAGCATAAAGCGACATACTTTTTATTCCTTCGTGCTATTCCTTCGATTTGCCATATATCTCCACCCGGGGCGTAATCCATGTATAGCAGGAACACATTCTCGTGGTCTGAATCACCCCAGCTCCGCAAGCCGATAATGTGCTTACAGCCAACGTCAGACAGCTTCTCATGCAATCTTGCCTCATGTAGGAGATATTCTCTCGACTTAGCGCCACCCTCGCCACGGGAATGCTCGCTCCGTTTAACTACCACCCGCTATTACCGGAGGCCGTTAGAAAAAGCACACGTCGGGGTCCATAAGGGGGTGTGAACTCACGTCAATTATGTTGTAGTCGGTGTCGACGTTGACGTAGAGATATATCGTCCGATGAGGAGGCCACGTCTTATTCCTATCGTGATCCCCGAAGCTGGGATCCAGTACGCGGGCATACACCCATTCCCCGGAGGCCATAACATCGTTGATGTGTTGTTGTTCGCTCGCGGTCGGAGAAGGTGGCTCGACGTTCGGGTTCGCGATCAAGTCGGTCTTTTCTTGGTCGTTCAGATTGGCCCATTTTTGGAGTGCATCTATCTGCCCTCGTGGTGCTGCGAGAACGTTGGAACTAGCGATCAACGACGTGGAGTTTTAAGACTTACTCCCCCAGTACGCGTAGGTCCGGATCTTTCCATAATGTTCCTCGAACCTTGCCCTGTCCTCCCGATCTAGCGCTAGTAGCAGCTCTTGTGATTCCGCCTGTGTTCCTGACATGGCGGATCCAACTTCCGAGTCGCACGCGGTACACGAAATACTATCTCTTAGTCCAGCTGAGTCTCAGGAAAAAGAGGACAGGAAGGTAAACTGACATTAACGTGTTGCCAATGACTGCACAAAGAGATTGAGAGGATACATGGTCGGAGCCCACAAAGACGACATCTCTCAAACTACGTTGTCCTTGTCTTCCGCAAACGGCTGGTTACCTTAAAAGCTATACACATGACCGCACGTATCGTCGTAAGTTTCTGCCTCTATATTTCCATGCTGTGGGCTTCGCAAATCCTTACCAAAAGACTCCCTACTTTCATACTTTCAGCTTCGTGTTCACTCACCAAAACGACCGACGAGCGCAAGACTGAAAAGCCTTCCTCCTTCTCCAAATGCATATCTTCCTCCTCAACGCATACCCTTCCCATTGCCCTTTCGCTTTCCCCATTAGTAGACCGGAGACCTCCATGACATCCAACCCTCTCTACTATTCTTCCACACTTTCGCCCTGCCTCCCAACCCCCCCCGTAGATCCTAGGTAAGTACGCAGCACCTCGAAGTCATAGCCTTATCATTGCCCTTCGCTTCCTCCAACTCCCAATGCTAGCATTAGTAGAACCGAGAACGCCGTGACAGCCAGCCCCTCGATACTACTCCTTCTCTCTGCCTCTCTTCTTCCCTCCTCCCGTAAATCCATACTTGCACAAGCACTTTCACGCCTCTCCCACTACCCCCTCCACTCACAACCTCTCACTCATCAAACCACCCCACCCCTCCCCTCACAGCGAACACAAAAGTCTCCAATCATCAAAAAGAACCAACACAAGCATCAAATTAACCAACTACTTCTCCCCCCCCTCCTCCTCCCCCTCCCCCACCCTCCCCTGCTCCTTCCTCGCCTTCTCCCTCCTCTTCCTCTCCTCCTTCCGCTCCTTCTTCCCCACCTTGACCCCCTTCGCCTTCAACCCCTTCTCCTTCCTCAGCTTCTTCAACGCCTCCTCTGTCAACCCCTGCCTAAACATCTGCTCCACCACCATCTTCTTCCTGCTCCTCCGATCCCCGACCGTAATCGTGATGCCCGCACTGATATTACAGCAAATCGAGCACGTCAAAATCACCGCTGTGAGCGCCTTGGGCCGGTCCTTATAATAGATCCCCCACGTGGTCCCGCCCAGCGCCATCTGGAAGCACGAGTGGCAGTCCAGCAGCACGACGATGGTAATCAGCAGGCGCAGCGAGAACGCGCGATGCGTAAACGTCTCGTGGGGTTTGTAGAACGTGTGGCTCTTGGCGAACTTGCCCTGGTGGTACTCGAGCTTGCGCTGCTGCTCCTCGGTGAGCACGATGCCCTCCGGGTCCTCGTCGGACTTGTCGATGACGGACTGGTTCTCGATGTCGCGGTTGCTGTCGGGCAGCGTGGGCAGTTCGTTGTGGTCGCGCAGCTCGGGCAGGGCGCGCTGCTTGCGCAGTTTCCAGGTGAGGTGCGCGTAGCGCGCGATGAAGATCATGTGGTACGTGTCGACGGCGCGGAAGGGCGCGAAGCCGATGCCGACGACGCAGAAGAGGGCTGTGAGGATTTGGTCGCAGATTTCGATGAAGTAGGCTTGCCGGTCGCCGACGGAGATCCAGCCTGGGACGGGTATTAGGACTTGTAGATTTTGGAGGGGATTGGTGGTTAGGGGGCAACGTACCGATGATGAAGAGGACCCAGGCGGCGCCCCAGAAGGTAAGTAAAAATGCGTATAATGTGACGAAGAATCCAACAGCTGATGCAATGTTAGCAATGTTCCATTAGTATTCCTTGGAGTACTTACGCTTTTGAACATATTTTCCAAACCCACGCATCCCTCTCTTGAAAGCAGCTCGTCGCGAGTGTAATAGATGTCTGACGTGGTCGTTCAATTCCGCTTTATCCTCCGCACTCCATCCCTCTAGCGACGCGCCATGTGGCAGGACAGCGTAGTTGTGCCCTTCTTCCAGACTAGTCAACACAGAAGAGATGGTTGCCGAGCTTTCATATCGATTTAAGTACGGCCGTTGTGGATCCTTCTCCTCGTCATAGGCCTGGTCCTGGCTCGCGATGCCCTCGATTCCTTGGAGGAAGTTGTGTGGTGGCTCTCCGTGGGCAACGCCAATGTCTTCATCCGTGGAAGAGTCGGAATCGGTGGAATGCCTGGAGAGGTCGTATGTAGGTTGTCTGCGGTAGAAACTACCGAGGTTAGGGATGAAGAGGGAGTTTTGTACGTTGTTTAGGGTCGTGAGGGTTGCCACTTCGGGATCTGATAAAGGAGTTTCGATTAGCATTTAGTACCGTATGGAGGCGGCAAAGTATCTTACCAATAACATCGAGCATGTCAATAATATTTGAATCATACTCCTGATGGTCCTGGCCAGACGCTGCAAGCATATTGGTGCCGGAAGGTAGCCTGTGCAGTATATTTCTAGCCGAAGTGCTCGCTCTTCGCCGCGAACCTGACGGAGCGATGGGTGGAACCGAGAGATTTTCGGAATTGCTTGGATGTGCAGATCCATCTTCCTGGACGGGTGAGAGGTAGTTCGATTGCGCTGTCATCTGCCTCCTAATGGCAAGGTCGTCGGCCAGGGCGGAGAGCTGCGGCCGTTGAGGCTCGGAGCTGCTCCGCCGGCGATTCGAGGGCCCATCGTTCGTGTCGTGCTGCTGAGTTTGAGGTACATTCGCAGACGATCGCACTGGTTGCTGATATAAAGAGTTCGAGGACGCAAGTCTGCGTAGACGGAATCCCGAACCCGCCCGCGAAACCGTGGGACGTTGCGGAGTCGAGGACAAGGATGGCTGCAGTGGCGCTGGTCTCCTGGGGACGATGGAAGTGAATGTGGGGCCTGTGGTGGTGGTGGTGGTGGTGGTGCTCAGCCCATTGCTGGAGGTGGTGGTATTTCTAGGTCCTGAGGTCGTGGTGACTGTGTTCGAGGATCGGGGGTCTGAAGAAGTAGTCGTCGTGGTTGTTGTGGTCGTTGATGAGGGCGGATGGACAGAGATTGAAGGAGCATGATCGCGTCGCGAAGGCTCGTCTTGGCTGCTGGGACGGCGGTCTGCCATCTGGATGAGGCGCTTTTCGAATGGTGATGGTGGAGGATGGCGATCTTATCGAGAGGGCATCTAATCCGTCGTCTCAGACGCAAAAGCTTGTGCAGCGCCTGGACTTGCTTACCACAGCCACTAAGGCCGGCACATCCGCACGCCCCCGTCTTGTGATATGACGTATTGGGCGATGATTCGACGAGTTCAAGCTTGCATATGCACGATGGTCCGGGGTTGAGTTTGAATCAGCAGAGGTCCGAGGGAGAGACCGTAGGGCACGTTGGGAGAGTATGGTGGTAGGTCGTTTGGACAATGGAAACACCACGGCGGCATCGTTTCAAAGCAAATCGGATCGCTGCACCACCCCTTCCGGGCGTGGGAAGCGCCAAGGCTGCCATAATCGAGATGCCGTGAATTGGCGCTTCCGGCTTCCCGTCGGTGGATGCATGCCACTCGCCAGGGTCCAGCTTTCTTTATTTCTTCACTTCTTCACTTCTTCATTTCTTCATTTCTTCATTTCTTCATTTCTTCATTTCTTCATTTCTTCATTTCTTCATTTCTTCATTTCTTCATTCTTCAGTTCTTCAATACTTCTAATATTTTCCAGCGCCATGGAAATCTCTTCGCCCATAGAATTTCTGTGTTGATACATGTCGATCTAAATCTTGCCGCTCTTAAAGGCCCGAATGCAGTGCTCAGATTGTGCAACATGTTAGCTGCATTAGACAGCTTTTGGGTGCCAAACAATGTTTAGGTGCCCCCGCTGTGAGTCAGCTTTTTCTCTTAGCGCGCAATCGAGCGCGGAAGTTTAGCATCAATGACTGATCCCGCTGACTTGTAATCATTTCCGAGTTCGGATCGTGATCCAATATACTATACAAAAGTCAACGATGACTGCTATACATGAGCCTCGTTGAAAACGCTACTCCCCCTGAGCGCCAAATGAATCAAGACCACTCTATCCAACACCTTAGAAAGGAGATCCGAAAACGCCGTCGCTTGCCCCACAATCAATTCCCGCGATGTAGTAACAGGACTAAGTCAAATGCCCTTCTCTGAATGAGTGCGGTCTTATACCAGTTACCCCATAGGCGAGATCCTCTGCCCAAGCAAATGTCCAAGAGGATGTTGTCTTTCTATTTGAAAGAGAAATGTTAGC
The DNA here is from genome assembly GCF_010093595.1 of Mytilinidion resinicola. Lineage (NCBI taxonomy): Eukaryota > Fungi > Ascomycota > Dothideomycetes > Mytilinidiales > Mytilinidiaceae > Mytilinidion > Mytilinidion resinicola. The sequence goes on from NW_022985438.1 coordinate 3,012,999, forward strand.
TCAATAAAGAAGTGACTAGGAGAGCAGCATTTAATCATAATGTCGGTGCTCGCTTCAAACCCATGCAATATCGGACATATAGCGCATCCTTGAAATGCTCGTGTCTGATTCCCGGCGGGCGCGCTGTCTCAAACTCCCGAAGGGCCGCAGGAAGACTGTAGCCTAAGCGCTCGACGAGGTAGCAGACAAGAAAAAAGCCGGTGCGGTTGAAGCCGTAGTGACAGTGTACTCCAATCAAACCTTGCTTTCCTGAGGCAAAGACTGAATCTCCTGGAGGGGATGCTGAAAGCGATATGGCCTTTGCTTCGGTGGGTAGTGTTGTTGGAGTAGCCTGAGAAGTACCAGAGACTGCGGCCGTAGAGAGTGGAGCTGACGAAGATGTAGCCTGTGCGTCAGCAGCCGCAGATTCTGCCCCGGCCGCTCCAGGCTCAGAGCGAAGCTGGTCGATGAGTGCAATGAAGGCATTGACCTCGTCCACAGTGGGTGGAAGTTTAGACACGGTGGGAAATTTGCGGTACATGATGCCCCCAGCTTCGAGACCTGCCGGATCATACACTGGGCTCTCGTGGCTGATGTCGACTACCACTGCAATCTTTGTTTTCCACTCATCGACAAAAACCTTTGGGCAATGCTGCTCATCGACTTCACGCAGGGTCTTCATGGCACGGAAGACGCCCCCGATCGGTTCCGAGACGGGCTTCACTGCCTGCCATTTAGCTAGATTCTTTACATCCCACTTTCCTTCGGTAGTCAAATACTGCAACTGCCATCCGAGCGATAGACGGGCATCCACGTGGGTTGACAGGAAGGTCCCGATGAGGCCAGCAAGAGTACGTGAAGTAGTAGGCGCATACAACAAAGCGTGCGACGCAGGGTGGGGAAGGACGGTCGTCTTGAGTACAAGCTTACGAGGAAGAGGCTCTGGGATATGGGTTCTCGATATCGGACTAATAGTACTTGATGAATCAAAGCCCGTGTCACATTCTCCTGTGGATGACAATGTCGAAGAAGTCGTCAAGTCGGGTAAATCCGAAGAATCCACCCCAGAGTCTTGCTTGGTCTCGCGGCGGGGCGGAGGCTTGGCCGCGGAGTCGATGGGCGCGGCAGAATCCGGCACTACTTGAGCCTTAGATGCAGGAGATCGGCCGCTATCAGAAACGTCTTTGCCAAGGAAAGAGGCGATATCTTTCAATTCACTAGCAGGAGTGACAAGGTCGGCTTCACCGGCTGCTAGAAAGACGGGTATTTGAAGCCCGGACCAGGTTTCCTTTCCGGGTAAGCCCCCTTGAGCGGCTCCAGAAGAGTAATCCGGAAGCATGCCTCGCGCCATGCGTCGCCAAACCGGGGTCTTGCTTTGCATATTGAAGCGCAATTGTAGCTTTTTGGCCTCCTCTTCTGCGCCTGGGCCGACGAATCTAGCAACACTTTTGCTCTCGGTACCACCTCGGCGATCCCACCATCGCATAGCGTCAAAAATGGGATTGGGGATAGCAAGGAGCAACTTGAGTCTTTTGGCTTGGTCTTGGGTTGGAGGGGTAGCTTTCGGGCACACTGCCACAAGCCCCACTACGTGTCGCGATATCGCATCAGCATATGGCGACGATGACGAAGCAAGAAGCGCAGCTAAAGAGCAACCCATGCTGTGGCCGATAAGAACAACGCCTTGATCATGTCCTTTGTCGCGATAGGATTCAATGACCACAGCGAGAAGACGGACTAGAGCATCGGTCGTATATGCCTCCCAGGTGGCCGGGGTGAATTGGGAGACGCCACAGCCGGGAAGGTCAATGCTCAGACATGGCGCAAGGTTAATGAAGCTCACGAGCAGAGGATGGAACTGGGCCACGGATCCGCCAAGGCCATGGATGAAAACCAGCAATGGCACTGGCCGCGGCGTCTGAGGAAGCTTGTCGCCTTGGGAGTGGGGCCGGTAGAAAGTGCGGATTGCCGGATAGGTAAAATTGGTGGTTGGCACCGTGTACGACCTTATGGTGGAGTGTTTCTTAAGCAGGCCGGGATCGGTACTGGCGGCATCTGCCATGTGTCAGCGGCAGAACTAGAAGCCCTAAAAATGCAGCGTGAGGGCGAGGGGAAGCGGGAAGTTATGCAAGATGCAGGCGGGAGGGGTGCAGCTCTGAGGTCGTGATAAGGTCACATATTGTGGCAGGGTGCATGTCGATCCCGAGGAAAAGAGGCCTACCAGCTCCAATTGAGTCGGACACGTCGCTGAGGGAGCCGCTGGAGGCCGGTCGCTTCTGGCGATGCCATAGCCAGAGGGCGGGAAGGAAGCCACAGAAGGCCGCAACTTTGACCATGCCCACGAGCGTCACGGGACGGAGGGAGTGAGCCGAGTTTGAGGAGAAGATAGAGCGGAGAGCTGAAGATATTGAGCTTCTTATAGGCGCGAGACAGGTCGCGAGAGCAGGATCGGTGAGCGATGGGAAGGCCTCTGCCCGGCCGGGCGCCAGCAGCAGGAGGAGCAGGGCGTGCGGCAGTGTCAGCAGTGCATGGCCGTGCGAATAGTCGTCCATGGCGAGGGCCGTGGGAGGAGCTGGAATATATGATTTGGACGGGCGGAGAAGCAGCACAGGCGGTGGTGAGCAGAAGCACCTGCTGGCGGGCTGGGCCAATGGGTAGCAGGCGTCGTGAATCGTGCCCTCGGGTTTGGCAGTGGATCGTTGGTGCCTGACTGCCTCGGGGCGATCCGCAGTTGCAGGCCCTGGCGCGCCCGATGGAGACGACTCAGCGGGACGGAGGCAGCGGGGGCGTGGTAGAGGCACCGCAGCCTCATCTCTGGTGTTGACGGCTACTGGCGGCCGTGGTGGTGAGACGCGGGTTCAAAAGCTGCCCGCGTGGAAAAACAGGAGCGTGGGGCCTGCAGGCTTGGTGCGTGGCGACGCGGGGCGAGATGCATGCGTTGGGGGCTCATGGAGGGCACCCACGGCACCGCACTTCACGGGACTTGGGACGCCAATGTCGCGATGCTCGATGGTGTTGATGACATCCAGGCGGCCCTGTGGTGTGCTGCCCTGTGCCCTGTGCCCTGTGCCCTGTGCCCTGTGCCCTGTGCCCTGTGCCCTGTGCCCTGTGCCCTGTGCTCTGTGCTCTGTGGTCTGGCGGGTGTTGGGCACAGTACGAGAGGCGCATTCCTAGGGATACCAGGCGAAGAGGGCGCTGCGTGGAGGCGCTATATGCGCGGAGCGGTATGGCCTGCGGGGAGCAGTGCTGCGTGGCGGCGGCATGTATGTACTGCCTATGTCGCGAGCAGTCTCCTTTCAGCCCTGTGACCTCGTGCATTTCTCGCCTCAACTTCCTTCACTCCCCTCGACGTGGTAGCTCCTCAGCACAGCGCGGCCCTTACTCGGCGTTCTCGCCGGATCCGTGGCACCAGCTGCCGGCAGCCGTGTGCATACGCTCCATGCCACTCGGCGGGCCTCTTTTGCGCCCGTCTGTGCGACTATCGTGTGCCCGGGACCTGCACCGGTAGCTTGTACTGGTACCATTGCTGCCATTGGCACTAAGCACCTAGAGACTCCCTAGCTCTCTGCGCTGCTCCATTCGTCCCGCCTCCTCTGTCGTCCAAACCACGGCCGGCGGGGAGACGCCAGCATGATGCCCGTCGCCGCCGTGAGGCCAGGGCCCCGAGGCAAACCACAGCTGCTATCCACAGCCGTCCGAAGGGTGGGGCAGACAGCACATCTGGCCCACGATGGTGGCAGAGAGACGCCCCCGTGGAACCCTGTCCCCGAGTCCAGTAACCCGGTGCGAGAGCCCATATCACCCTGACGGCTGCACCTGCGAGCACTCGACTCATAATCCCTTGAGCTCCCAGATAGCCCGAGATCTGCTCGACGCCGGCGCTTGAGGGCTGCTTGAATACTGATCGCAGAGCCCTGCTCCCCTTCACTACTCCTCCTACCTCATCTTCTCCAGCTGCCCGATTGCGTCAATTCTGTTCACTGTCCTTCCACATCCGAGAATAAGCTCTGCTCACCTTCCTCTAAGTCAATTGACCTTCCTCGCTTGCTGTTGGGGTCTTTCTGTACTATTTTACTACTCTCAGGCCCCACTATATCCTACACTCCACCCTCCAACTTTTACAATACTTGTTTCCTGTCACACAAGTCCTCACGCCATCACCGCCATGGAGCCCTCCGATTCGCGAATACAGAGCCACTCTGACCCTCGATATGCCGAGTTCCGCTCGCTGCCAGATGGCACCATGAGAGACGGAAAGCTTGCGTTGAACAAGTACTCGAGTGTGCTCACAAACGACCATGACTTCCCCGGCGCCCAGGTGAGAGTGACCCGACCGTCCGATCGCGCCACCTCAATTGACCCGCGTGACACAGGCAATGCTTTACGCCGCCGGCGTGCCTGATCGCCAATCCATGAAGACAAGTCCCCACGTTGGAGTCGCAAGCGTGTGGTGGGAAGGAAATCCTTGCAAGTTCGTACAAAACATTCCCCGAAGCCGAGATCCACTTTACTGACTACCAACAGCATGCATTGTAGGTATATACCCAAATTAGTTGCACCTTCTCTCTAGAAGACTCCTCCCATCGCCTCCTAGCCTCAGTTTACCCCGCAAGGATTTGTCTGACATTATTCGTGACCGACAGTGCTGGACCTCGGAAAGGCCGTGAAAGATGCAGTTCAGAAGCAGGGCATGCTGGCCTGGCAATACAACACGATTGGCGTCTCCGATGGCCTCACAATGGGCGGTGAAGGTAAGCCACCCCTGTGCCCCTGCGGGATCTGTGAGATCTCGTGGCATCCCCCAGGATACTGAGTCGTGCACAGGCATGCGCTTCTCGCTTCAAACTCGCGAGATTATTGCCGACAGCATCGAGACCGTCACCTGCGCCCAGCATCATGATGCCTGCATTGCTATTCCCGGATGCGACAAGAACATGCCCGGCGTTATCATGGCATTCGCGAGACACAATCGTCCCTCGGTCATGGTCTATGGTGGCACCATCATGCCCGGCTACAGCGAGACACTCCGCAAGCCCATCAACATCAGTTCATGCTACGAGGCGCAAGGTGCCTATGTTTACAAGACCCTGAGCAGTCCACATAATCCCAAAATCACTCCCGATGAGATTATGGAAGACTTTGAGAAGCACGCCTGTCCTACTATTGGAGCTTGTGGAGGTATGTACACGGCGAACACCATGTCGACGTGCATCGAAGCCATGGGCTTTTGTCTTCCAAACTCGTCCTGCACTCCCGCTGCAGCACCCGCCAAGATGCGAGAGTGCGCGAAAGCGGCTGCCGCAGTCCAGGTGTGCATGGAGAAGAACATCCGCCCAAAAGACCTACTCACCAAAGCTTCTTTCGAGAATGCGCTAATCATGATGATGATTCTTGGAGGCTCCACCAATGCTGTCTTGCATCTCCTCGCCATGGCCGGCACGGCAGAAGTCCCACTCTCTCTTGACGACTTCCAGCGTGTGTCCAACAAGATCCCTCTCCTTGCGGACCTCGCGCCCTCTGGCAGGTTCTACGTTGCTGACCTATACGACATTGGTGGTATCCCATCCGTCATGAAGCTCCTCTGTGCAGCCGGCCTGATGAACGGCGATATCATGACCATCACTGGTAAGACCTTGGCCGAGAACATCGAGTCTTTCCCATCCCTGGCACAAGGCCAGGAAATTATCCGATCACTCGACAACCCCATCAAATCTACTGGCCACATCGAGATCCTGCGAGGTAATCTCGCACCCACTGGTGCTGTCGCCAAGATCACTGGCAAGGAAGGCACCAAGTTTGTTGGCAAGGCGCGCGTCTTCGATAAGGAGGTGGAGCTCGACGAAGCCCTAAATGAGGGCAAGATCCCACGCGGGGAGAACCTCGTACTCGTTGTTCGATATGAGGGACCCAAGGGTGGCCCTGGTATGCCGGAGCAGCTAAAGGCATCTGCCGCGCTTATGGGTGCGAAGCTCACTAACGTCGCGCTCATCACCGATGGCCGATACAGCGGTGCTAGCCATGGCTTCATCGTTGGTCACATCTGCCCCGAAGCTGCCGTTGGAGGACCGATCGCCGTGGTGCGCGATGGAGACATCATCACGATTGACTCGGAAAAGAACTTGATCGACATGAACGTGTCGGACGAGGAGATCAAGAAGCGGCTCGCTGAGTGGACTCCGCCCAAACCGAAAATCACTCGCGGTGTCTTGGCCAAATATGCCGCCTTAGTTGGAGATGCATCTCACGGAGCTATGACCGATCTCTTCTAAGCCTCTATGGACGCATATGGCATGGACTTCTAACGATATACTGCCTTGCGATGCCAAAGACACGGGATCTGGATTCCAGGTCTAACTCTTTGGGTCATCTTTTATGTTCTGCTTTTGCTATATTATCCTTTTCTACAACAGGAACTGCATACCTCCAAAAATTCCCTTATAGATTAGTCTCCCTTATTTACTCTATTCCCAGTGTCCATCCTCCACCAATAGCATTTCCAAATTTTTGCTTCTCGCGGCCTTCTAGCGGCAGGACGGGAAGTGGAAAGACACATGGGGGCGCTGGGTTAGGGTCATGCATGCGAAGCCTGGAGTAGGGGCGTAGGGCACTTAGACAAAAGCATAACTAGGGAAAATTTGAATCTTTGATACTTACACGAAAGCTGCGTACATATTCTTATAGTTGTTGTTCTATCAAGCACGTGCACGGACGCCGAAACCGGTAAGCGTGGGCGCTTGGACCACTTGGGCCACGCCATTCCTACCATTTGGAGATCTGTTCGAACTTCCATCCATCCTCCTATTTTTCGTACTCATCTCAGCTATATACTCTCTTCTACGGAAATTGACGATTGATTGTTCGCTCACATTATTTTGCTTTCAACTAGCGTGATGGCGTTCACTCCCCCCGAAGGAAAGTAGGCTCGCACGTTGAAGAGTACAGTGCGAAGAGGCACGGAGCCACGAAACTGCGAACTCTTAATGCAGGACTCTATGATCTCAAGTAAGAATAACTTGCGATTTTACGATCGTGATTGCTTTGGTCACGTCCCTTTCATCGATGAGGCAATGGAGTGGTTGCTGGTAAGCCGTTTGCGCACGACAAAGACAAAAGAATAAGGTGCTATTTCAAGTTGCCTTTGTGTGTGCCAAACATTCCATTAGCTCAATCTCTGCGTCTAGTTACTGGTAACAAGTCCATCCATCTGCTCTGTAGGCTATTCAATCTGCGCTTTTCAAAACTCACTAGACGGCCGATTTTTTGTGTATTGTCGTTCACAAATCTCCATCTCACCATGTCGACAGCCGATGACATAAGGCGACGGGAGAATCGTGCAAGAGGGGAGTTTCCCGGTTTGTACGATGCACTAAATGCACGGGATGGTGGCGATGCAACGTGGTTTCTGAAGTATTACAAACAGCGTGAGGAGTAAGCCGACCGTAGCTAAACCAACGTGAGCGATCTGTTGCAATCGACCGTTTTAGTGGACCTGGACAATCCAATCAAGGACCAGGCCAAGGTCCAACCTGGATTAATCGGGTTGTAATCCAGTGAATTGACCCCGCATACGCGTTTTAGGACGCGTTTTGTGGCTTTTCACGCGCTGTTTTGACCCCCCCCACGACCCCCACGGGTACCCCTTTTCTACGCACATAGTGAATAGAGGTCCGTGCCTAGTCTGGAAACGGTTCAAACCGGTCACAATTCCTCTCTAATAAAAAGTGCTAAGTGATTGATTAGGAATAGATTGCAAACTATACCCCACAAACTCGCTCCATCGGCTTACTCCTTACACTGGGAAACCCCCTCCATTAATGCAAAAAGAGCAAATGCTAGAGCCCGATCATAGACGAGTTAGGGCTTCCCTATTCACACCTGTTTGTACCTTCTTTCATAGTTGTAACCGTTCCAGCCGCCGTTGGTGCGTTGGATATTCTGGGTCATCCTCCCAGGGCCAAGCGGCCTGTGACGACGTGCCTGAGGTTGCTGTTGTAGTGGAACTAGAAGCCGCTGTAGTCGTGGCAGCCGCAACATGTGAGGCGGATGCTCCCGCCATAGTGTAGGTGCCGGTAGAGAGGCTGGCGTCAATAGCATAGCCGGCGGCTCCTTGGCTGGTCATGATGCTTTCTCCACTCATGCTCATATTATCGTAGGCTGTTGCGCCGGAACCTTTCCCTGTAAGGTAAACGTGGGCCTTCTTTTTGCCGGTCAGCTCAGCAGTAATGTGCTCATGACCACTACACTGGGCTTTGATCAAACTGTCTACGCTGAAGTCTTTCGGTGGTGATCTATAGAGGCAGTCAGCTTACTAGGCCAATAGTAAAGAGATTTTAAGATGTCTTATAAAGGTAAGTTTCCTGCTTAACCTACTTAATAACAGCGGTAACGGCACCAACTCGCACAGCTATTAGATACGTGAAATGTTTAGTAAGAGCCTTCATTGTATCCACTAAGATCCCCTTATTGGCTGCTTCTGTCAGCAGCCGCTGTTGTGCGGCAAGACCCCATCTAACACGTATCGTGCCGATGGAAGCATCGTATACATTAGCTGCCAGGCGATTGGAGTATCGCGCGGGAACAGCGCCACCGCTACTGCTACTGGCTTGGGTGGTCGTGCCCCTACTTTGAACTTGCGCCGTGTATTGAAACCATTGCGTTGTGTTTGCTCGGCGATAATAGTAAGTGGTACCTTGGTTACTGGCATAATCGTGGGTTCCGTCGGATGTGAGCTGGTATGAGTATCCGGAGATAGTAACCGTTGCCATTGTGCTGGTTTGCAGGCCGTAAGCATCTAATATTAGGTGGAACGCGAACAATATGTACATGAAAGCCTTGTTTTGCTACAGCATGGTTTGCCGTAGGTGATTGTCATAATCCAACACATTGTGAAATAATGCTGGAGGTTTCGCGCTGTGTTGTTTGGATATTAAGACGTGTAAATGTGAATAGAAAAGCGTATAAATGGGATGTGAAAATAGGAATAATACAGGGGAGCGCTACTCGTACACCCCCTAATCGCTACATGTACACCCCCTTACCCCCTCTTGGAGCTTCACCACCTTCTGATTGGCTTAGAGCAGCGCGGAGCTTCCTCCGGGCATTCACCCTTACGTCTCTCTGCACGTGATGCTATACGCGAGGCCGTATGTGAGCTTGTACGTGAGCTTGGACGTGAGCTTGTACGTGAGCTTGTACGTGAGCTTGTACGTAAGGCTACACAAATCGGCATGATGTGATTGCTTGTGTTGTACATAGCTGCATTTGGAGAGAGCATTCGGAATTAGTGAGCGAGTTAAGCGAGCGAATTGGAGGCTCCGGAGCCGTAGCCCGAGCCAATAGGAAGGCGGTGAAACGCCAATAGTGCAGGGGGTGTGCAGGTAACCATCGCCCTTATTAAAGTGTTGAAATTTAGTAATATTGTTAGTTAGGGTTTAAGAAACTGTGCACAGAGGTGGTAGCGTGCACGAGCCCGTGGGCACTTCTAAGCCAACGGCTGACCCAACTGTTTTCCCACCACACAGCACTCACCACCCACCACGCTCTTCACCCACCCTTTGTCCATTCATACTCACCCAGTTACTCGCTTCCATACACATAGGCGCCAGCAACACCCGACCCAGTGACAACATCTTGAGACCTACGACCGCCCCCGCCGAATCACACCCTAACCATGACCGACTGCGGCGACCGTGTAAACTCTGACGACGAGGAAGAGGTCGAGGACCTCGAGGAGAATGCTGAACCTCTTTTACTATACTTTCAGCAGCCATTCTATTATCCGATCTGCATTGGAAACGTCCTGGCCCAGAGATATCGCATAGAGCATAAGCTCGGCCACGGCGGCTTCTCTACCGTCTGGATGGCCCATGACATCGTAACAAAGAAGGACGTCGCCCTCAAGGTCACTACTCTTGCCAGAGACGCGGCAGACCCTGAAAGCACTATGCATAACGAAATCCGCCGGCGCATCCGGGACACGTCCAAACTTCTCCTTTCTCACGAAACCTTCTCGCTTCCTAGCCCCAACGGTCACCATAGAGTCCTGGTGTTTCCCCTGCGAGGCCCCAGTCTTCACTCCTGCTTCGCCAGCATGTCCATGGCCAATCGAATGTCCGCGGCGAAGCAGGTGCTACAAGCTTTGAAATGCCTGCACGACGCCAACATCGTCCATCGAGGTCCGTTTATAAACCCCCCCCCCCCATTTCGCTTACCTCCTTTGCGCTTACACTCTATAGACCTGAACGACAAAAACATCATGTGCGGCATCGTGCCCCTTGACGCCTATGACATCAAGATGAAATACCAGTACCTCGGCCGGCCTAAAAAGATCCTCCTGCAAACTCCGGCAGGGATGCAGGGAGAGCTCGTTAGGCCAGTAGTGGTCCCTCCCAGCTTACTCACTCAATCAGTCTATCTCGGCGATTTTGGCCTAGCAATGAATGCGGGCACTTCAGTAAACTACAAGCCACAATCGCCTAGCGCCTGGTGTGCCCCGGAACGGCTTCATAACACAGACCCAAGTGCTGCCAGCGACATGTGGAGCTACATGTGTGTTTTCACAGAGCTCTATCTTCGCACTCTCCCTTGGTCCATCTACGGCGATGCGCTGCCCGGCATGGTCAAAGTCCTCGGTCCACTACCCCAAACTTGGTCCGGCTATTACCACCAACCCACCAGAACTGACGCTTCATGGTACGATCCGAGGAAGCAGCCTGAATTCACCCTTGAAGCAATGATTGCACACGCCCGCCCTGACGTCAGTTCGACCGAGCGTACTCACGTACTGTCCTTTATGCTAAAAGGATTCTCTTATAATCCTCAGCATCGGATAACCGCTGCGCAACTTTTGTACAATGCTTCATTTCAAGCCGTCATGAGAGTGTATTGTGCCTAATACTCTCTTCTTCGGCTTTTCCGTATCTACGTTCCTCCTACATTGCATAGCTAATATCCAAGAAGATGAGATTGAAGTCGAGTCCTTAAATACTTCCAGCGCCTCTAGGTAGTCTAAGAGATTACGGCTAACAGTAGTGTACGAATCGCATGCGACCTACATTCCCACAGTGAAGAGATTGTTGGTCTGATGGCCGAATGCGGCAGTTATAAGTAAAAGAAAAGCAGTACTAGATCAATATTCTCCTTTCTAGGACAAATCGAAGTTGACCATTCAGAAGTACTTTCATACTCTAACCACAACCCTCTTCTAAGCTCCACCACCTCTCCCCTACCCATACAAACACTCATACCGCCACTCCTTCTCCGGGACATCCCGATACTTAATACTAGTCAGATGCTTCGGCCTCGCCGGCAACACCCTCCTAATATACAACCCCCCAACATCCACTGCCTCCCCCCTCTCCTCCCCCTCCTCTACACAACACTCCAACACCCCCAACCGCGCCCCGGGGCCAGGCGTCAAGAAAAACGGCAACGAATACCGCCCCGCCCCCGTCTTATTCCGCACCCGATGCACCGTCGCCACGAACCGCCCCGCCGTCTGCCGCTCGAGGTACTGGCCCACGTTGCACACGAACGTGCCCGGCGCGGGCGGCGCGTCGATCCACACGCCGTCTTTATTCAGGATCTCGAGCGCGGCGACCGAGTCTTGCAACACCAACGTCAACCAACTGAAGTCGGAATGCGCGCCGAGACTTATGCCCTCGGCGTCTCCCTCAGTCGGCGGGGGGGTTAAAGGCGGGTAATGCAAGCGCGCGCGCATCCCCCAGATGAGAAAACGTGAAAAAAGGCCGGCAAACGCCGTCTCCTCCAGACCAAACGCCAGCGCGAAAATCTGCACTAATTTCGCAGCCAGCGGCGTCATCGCCCGCGTAGTACGCATACATCGCCTCGCGGAACCAGTCCTCGCCCTCGGGCCATATGCTCTGCGGCTTGGTCATGTTGCATGCTGGAGGTGTGCCGACCTTGGAAATGTAGCCTTGCTCAGGCTCGAGCGGGCAGTCGCCCATGGTAAACGCTTCCTTGGTGTCGCCGCGCGTGCGCGGGTCGAGGCGCGTTTCGAACATGGGCTCGAAGCCGCGGATGGCGGGGTTCTTGTGCACGTGGGCGGTCATCTTGGTGGAGTGGGGGAGGGAGAAGAAGCGCGTCATGGCGGCGAAGGTGGAGGCTTAGAGGGATTGGGGGATGCCGTGGTTGGAGAGGTAGAAGAAGCCGGAGACGCTGCACGCGGAGTAGATTTGGGCGGCGATTTGTTGGCGGGAGGAGAGGGAGGGGGTGGGCGAGGTCAGGGCGGAGATGTCGATGGTTGGGATGGTGGTGAAGGCGCCGGGGGTTTTGGTGACTTTGCGGTAGGTGGGCGTGGTGCCGGAGTGGAAGAAGACGTCCTGGGTTGAGGTTAGACGGGATATTTTTCAGAGTAATTCGTTGTGAAGCTAGGAATGGTATCCTGTAAGGAATTGCCTACCTCGTCGTCGCCTGCTGGTGGTGGTTCTGTCAATGTTTCTGACATCCTTAGATGAATTGCCAAAGTTTCTCGACACACTATGTCGCCTACTCCTCTACGAATAGCTTAAAAGCTTCAAAGGTTTCGGTTTTGTTCTCAAGCTCGACGAGACCCCACCTGAAAAGCACTGACGACGGCATATAGAATACACCGTTGGCACTGGGGATGCAAGCTCCCGAAGGTGGGGAGACAGCCCCGCCAACCTCCCTGTACGTGTTTATCATTCCCTCTTTCGCCGAATGGTCTTCAGTAGAGTACTATCTGCAACTAGACTTCCATAACATCCATATCTTATCCATCGGACTTGTCCGATCCGTCGGATTCGCACCGAGAGCCGCCCATTTCTCCTATCTCCAGATCTCATATCTTCAGGATGAGTAGAAATACGTCGGGGATCCCAGGAGCTTTACTGCTCCAATTGCCTTGGCTTGATCTGCCTCGACTGAAATAATTAGAGGGATGAGGAACTGGTGATACTACCCAATTCCATTTTTCATAATTCGTTTAAGATGGGCTACTGGAGCGAAGTCTTCTCCTCCTCCTACGGCAAAGACAAGCCCAAGTTCTTCTGGTGGTATCCCGCCGGCACGTCCAAAGCCGAGAAGAAACTCCTCACGAAAGTCGACTTCTTCATCCTCAGCTATGCGTGTTTGGGGTACTTCTGCAAATGGCTGGATCGTGCGTAACCACTACACCCCACCTCCTCATCTATCTTCAATTTTACTAGACCTCAACTGATAAGGATACAACTTGTAGAAGCCAACCTCTCCAACGCCTTCGTCAGCGGCATGAAAGAAGACCTGCACATGTACGGCAACGAATTCAACCTCGCAAACACGTGCTTCCAGGTCGGCGTCATCCTCGGCGGCATCCCCTCCAACTTGCTCTTGACCTGGGTACCGCCGCGGTACTGGCTACCCGGGTGCGAACTCGCATGGGGACTGATCACTATCGGCACGTACAAGGTTACCTCGTACAACCAACTCTACCCGCTCCGCTTCTTCCTCGGTCTCCTCGAGGGGACAAGCTTCGTGGGTGTGCAGTACGTCCTCGGGAGCTGGTACAAGCGCACGGAACTGGGGAAGCGAACCGCGATTTTCGCGTGCGCGCCGTACGCGGGGACAGCGTTTGGCGGGTACATCTTCAGCGGCGTGAAGGCGAGCATGGATGGGAAGGATGGGTTGGCGGCGTGGCGGTGGGTGTTTATTATCGATGGGATCATTACTAGTACGTTCCCGCTTCGCATCCTAGGAATTCGCAGGAAGTGAGAGAATGCTGATAGGCGACAGTTGCTGTGGCGATCTACGGCTTCATAGTCTTCCCCGATACCCCCGAGGCGACGACAGCGTTTTATCTGAATCCGGAGGAGAGGCAGCGGTGTTGCGATCGCCTGGTGGAGGATGAACGCGAGCCGATTGGGGATTTCTCGTGGGGGCTGTTTTCGAGGGTTGTGAAGAGTTGGCAGTTTTATATTTTGACGGTGTTGTGGATGTGAGTACTCGAACGTTTAAGACCCAGAGGTAGCGGGTGATGCTCATATTATTCTAGGTTCTGGAACACGACTGTTGGAAAGGTCGCGAACACGGTCTTCCAGCTCTTCCTGAAAAAAGATAAGGAGCACACGTGGTCCATCTACCAGGTGAACAACATACCGACTGCTATCAACGGGTTTAATATCGTCATGGTCATGGCGGCGAATATCTACGCTGATGCGACGGGGAGGCGGATGGTGATGATAATGATAAACTTGGTGAACACCCCTTTCCCCGCATCCTCGCTTCATATTCCGAATCTTCGTTAATGTCCATCACCCAGGGCATCCTCCTCTTTGGCACAATCTGCCTCGCAATCTGGGACATCCCTCTCGGGCTCCGGATCGCTTCCTACCTTTTTGCGGGCTGCGATGGGCCCCTTAGCCCTATGTTCATGGCATGGGCCAACATTCTTTGCGGAAACGATAAACAAGTCCGCGCAATGACGATCGCGGTGATGAATTCGTTCGGAAATGCCCTTACCACCATCATCCAACAATTCCTTTATCCGGTGACGGATGCGCCAAAGTATAAGAAAGGATTTCCGGCTAGCTTGGCGTTCATCTGTGGAATGGCAGGGTGGGTGTTTGTGGTGAGATATTTTGAACTGAGGACGCTGAAGAGGAAAGAGTTGGATGGGGAAGAGGTGGGCGAGATAGACAGTCAGGGGAAGGGATGGACGGGAGAGGCGAAGGGGAAGGCTGGTAGTGTGACTGTAGGTGCGGTGAAGGAGCTGGAGGGATAGATATGATAACGACCACGGCCAACCACGACCAAGCAACAAGATACCGCAATGAAACCTACCTACCAGCCAAACCTCTCAATGCTCCCTCAGCCCGTCCAAATAAATCAACAACCTCTTCTTAATCACAAACCCCACCAGCCTCCCACTCCCCTCCTCCGTCACACACAAATACCGCAACCCCAACTTCCCAAAGATCTCAACCGCAAACTCCATCGGCGCCTTTGCGCTCACACTCACCGGGCTTCGATCCACGAAACTCCCAATATCGCACCCCTCCTCTCCCTCCAGCGCATCACCCAGCACCCGAACCTCCACATCCATATCCTCCCCACACCGCTCTCCCACCATCCGTAGCCCATACTCTAGCTCTGCCTCTGCAATATACCCCTGGCACACCCCCTTCTGCACGAGCACGATCCCGCCGTCCATCAAGCCCCTCCGATGCAGGAATCCTAGTTTCTCAGCGAGTAGCTTGTGCGGAACTCTGTTAGTAGACGGTATTTCGAGGGTCAGCTCGACCATCGTAGCCGGAGGTGGTATCAGCGCTTCAACGAGGGCGGAGGGCTGGTGTTGGATCAGATGTAGCGCGTGTTCGGTGTCCAGAAACGGGTGGCCGAGGACGGATTGTGCGAGGTCGTAGACGGATTCGGCGGAGAGGGCGTCGGCGGTCCATTTGGCCGCTAGGATGGCGATCATGTGGGGGAGGGTGTATTCGAGTTCGCCGGTGAGCTGAGGGGGGTTAGTTTCACTGGGTTTAGAGTAAGAGAGGATGGGATAGTATGGGATGGAATGGAAGAGTGGTGGTTGGGAAACATATACTGTACCTCGAACATGATCACGCAGAGTGAGATAGTCATTCGACCGACGCCTGCGAGGAAGGCGGCTGCGCCCACCATGGCGAAGATGCCGGGGGAGATTGTGGGGACCCATTGGCCGACTAGGCGGCCGAATAGAGCGCCCCCTACGAGAGCGGGGATGATGATGCCAGAGGGGACTTTTAAGCCGAAGGTGATTGTGGTTGAGGCAAGTTGGACGAGGGTTCCGTATGCGAGCCACGCGATGTAGTCCCATTTTGCATCATTGCGAGCCTCGTTTCGGCAGACCCAGGTGTCTTTGCCATCGTCGCAGGTGACGAGGAGGTTTTTAATGATCTTGTCGCCCGGGGCTCGGGTTACGGGGTTGGGGTATTGAAGGGCGGCTGTTACGAGGATGACGCAGAAGACCTCGAAGACGGGCTTGTTTTTGATCATTGGGAGACTTTGGGAGTTCAAATTTGAGAGCATCGGGGTGTGGAGAGGTACTCACGATCTAAACCATCTAGCCCATCGTAGATTCAACATTGTGAAGGTCCCACCCCATAGACCTCCAGCAATACCGAGCAATACAAATACGAAATAGTGTTCTGTACGGTAGAGTGTACCATAGTTGGTTTCAAAAAGAACCAATTTCCCAGTTCCATGCGGGTTGAGGACTCTCAGCATCATAGCTGCCACCATTGAGCAGAGGAACGTCCTCCACAACACCTTTCGAGGGAAGTAGACACTGATTTCCTAGAACAACGCCCATCAGCAGCCATCTTATAGGCACTTTCTGACTCAACAAACCTCATAGGCAAAAAGCACACCTCCAATCGGCGCCCCAAATGCCGCACTCAGCCCCGCCGCGCACGCTGCCGATAAAATCTCCCTCATCTTCTTCCCATTCTCTCGATATTTCGGAAAACGCTCAGCCACCAATTGCCCAACACAAGCCGCAATATGAATAAATGGCCCTTCTTTTCCTAATGACATCCCCGTTGCCACCGCGAAGACGGCGCCAACGGCTTTGAGGACCAGAATCTTGAAATCGAGGTAGTGCGGGATTACGAATCCGCTGAGGATCGTCTTGATCTCTGGGATGCCGGAGCCAGCGGACATGTAGAGCGACTTGCCGCCTCCTGTCCCATTATTCGGTAGCTCTCCGTTCATAGATCCCACGCTCGGCAAGGCCGTCTTGCTCAACATCGTAACGCTCGAGCTGATGATCCCGAAGAGCACTGCCCACGCCACGTACACCGCAAACCTAACACCGTAGGAGCCGCCCCACAGCTGATACTTATCGCAAGCCACACTAGCTGCTTCGGCGTACTCGCAGCACGACTCTCTGCTGAGCCATGGGCTGCCGGCGCAGTAGCCGTACTTCCAATCGCCCACGGTCGCGACGGAGAGATCAACGGCCACGGCGACAAAGGCCATGAGGATTCCGATGAGGCTGACGGCGATCCACCCTGAGATAGAGTCGAAATATGAAAGCAGCGTAGCGCGCAGGCCAGGACGGGCGTGGAGGGAGCGCGCGCGGTAGGACTCTTTGACCAGTTCGTGGAGCCAGTCGATGGTGGTGTAGTCATTGTAGGCTAGTCGCTCGCCAACGGAGGTTCCTGCGAGTGCGGCTTCACCTTTCGTGATTACGGAGCGAATGTCTTCTTCATCGTAGGGCGTTGAGAGAAGGTTGGTGCGCTCGGTCGGTTCGTGATGATTTGAGGACATTGAGGGATGCTAGGGAACTCAGTAGTCATCGAGCGTATTGTAGACGAGAAAGAGGAAGATAAATGACACAGAAGACGGAACGAGAGAGCAGGAGTGACCATGGTTATGTTCCTCAGAGCTGTAGATCTTGGTAGGAGGTGCTTTTTGGGGTATCTTCGCGCGACGCGGGGTCCCGTAGAGCTCGCGATAGGCGAGTCCCTTTCAACGCCACAATACCCTGCATTTGATAGCCTGGTGTGGGGGAGTAGACGTCAAGGTTGCTATTGGCTTGGTATCATGGCTTGTGGCGTGATTGTGTATCGGGGTTTCTGGGGTGTCATCTTTACAAGACCAGAGGTTCTACTGGGAGAGCATCAGTGGTTTCCATCTGACATCTGCTGTCTGTCTTTCGAGCGGAGGTCCGATGATCCGACGATTGATGGTAAAAGCTTGACTTGGGGGTCACGGGCATGATACTGCGCTAAGGAGGGTGAGTGGCCTTGGGCATTGAATGCTTGAAGCATAGCAGTGTGGAGAAGAGTTGAGGAACTGGGGGAAAGATCAATGCGAAATGACCACCTGCATTTAGTTGCTCGTTGTTGTGTATTGTTAGGAAGCCCCGCCGGTTATGAGAGAGACATGCTGAGTGAGATGTGGGTGGATACCGGGCCGGGCGGAATACGAGTATTCTAAGACGAGTGGATCGCCAACCCTGCTACTGCAGGCGTTATAGCGCCAAGAGCGAGCAAAAAGAGAGGAGCATCTTGTCTCGGGGCGGCACGATCCGTGCAGTGGGACAATGCAAGCCAACGCAAAGGATGCCATAAAGAGTGGTGCGGTCGGCTCTCGACATTGGATCTGCCATTCACTGTATTTAACAGGGCCGAAATACGAGCTGTAAAGCATTCATCGGCTGGCACCACTGCCACCGAGGTCAACTAATCTGTCCAGCGCTGTTGGCTCGCCAGATAAGGAAGCGACTACTCCGTTCCACGGCTCGATTGGGCAAGCGGGGCTGAGTCAGTTTGCAACTCCTCTTCTCCGCCACGTCGCCCATATCTTACATCTTACAATTCTGACCGCCCGCCAATAATTACAGTAACATTCAACTCCATCGCGACCATAATGGGCAGACACGCCAATCCCGATATTCGTCGCGCGTTCGCCGAATTCCAGGACGAGAGCACCCCGTCCAAGGTGAGTGCGCTGCTCCCATCTACAATGCTCCTGCGCCGTGCGACCACGTCGACATGTCCCCAGAAGGCTGCGACGCGGTGCTCTCTCCATCCGCGCTCCTAACTGACGGTCGCAGTGCAACAAGGTACGATGTCTCCATTGCGGCTTCGTTCGCGCAAAGAACACCACCCGCCAGATTGAGCACCTCCAGGAGTGTCAAGCCTACCTCAGCTCCGCCGAAGCGCAGGCGCACATGAGGGAGAACCCCGAAGGCACCCCCATCGACCCCAGCATGCCCGACACCAATACGCGCGCCATTCTCAACGGCACCCATCCCAATCCAAACCTCCAGGTCCACCGTCGTGGCCCCAATGCGAAGCGCGCCCGCGACGGCCTCCCAATCATGCCTCACATGCCTCAGCACGTTGCGCCCTCGCCGCTTGTGCCGTCCTTGACAGCCCATCTCCTCACCGTATGCGGCCCGTCCTTCCAGGCGGCGACACAGACGCCCTTCCTCTCCCATGCTGGTTGTGGCACACTTGCCGCGGCGCCGCTGTCACAATGGCTGGTTCAGGACGGACACTATGCGCGTGGATACATCCGCTTCATCGGACAATTGCTGGCCAAGATACGCCTGCCGCAGACTACCAGTTCACAGTTCCACATTGCGTATCGGACCATGGACTTGCTAATCTCGGCGCTCAACAACATTCGTCGCGAGATCACATTCTTCGAAATCAACGTGACCAAGTATGGCCTTGCTCTCAACAACGACCCGCCGACTCCCATCACTCGCGCCTATCTTGATCTATTCTTGAGCGCGAGTAGCTCTAGCGCATCTATGCTAGAAGGTATGGTGGTTCTGTGGGGCACTGAGCACGTAAGTATTCTATTCATACCTTGCAATTCTTCCAGGGCGACCTTCGGCTTCAGATTTTAGTTCATATTAATCTGATACGCAACTCACCGACACCTCTGTAGTGCTACCGTTCCGCCTGGACCTATGCTGCCACTTTCAGCGGTACCCTTTCCACACCTTCCACTGACGCCCACATCGTCGCCCTCCACCAATCTCTCATCCCCAACTGGACCTCTCCCGCCTTCTCCAAGTTCGTCGACGCTACGCGCGCCCTTGTGGACGAGCTCGCCAACACCACCACCTCTCCCAATGGAAAAGAGGAGATGTTACGTTGCGAGGAGGTCTTCCGTCAAATTTGCTGGCTCGAGGAGCGCTTCTGGCCCGATGTCGACGGCATGGGTCAAGAGGACGACAATACACGCTTAGCCTCAGGCGGAGGCCTGAGCAATTTGAATGGAAATGGCCTGGGCGGTAGTGTCGGACCGCTTGGTGCTGGAATTGGCAGTCAGGGGGACGACGAGACTCCTGGTACCAATGGTCAAACCACCTTCGGTGGGTTGAATGGGATCGAGAACGGTGGCCAGACGTCGTAAGTGCCGTATCTATAGCGATACGGTAGACGTATTTCTGGGCCATCAATACTAATTCAAGATGTCTAGCTCAAAGGAGGATTCTTCAGTCTCCGAGGCAGATGCAGCCTCAGAGACAGATGCGGCCTCCATTGAGGAATATGAAGTTGATTAGGGCTTTGGCTCGCGCCTGACTCATCTAATCAGCTCTTTCAAGGGTTTTCAGGGAGTTCCGGGGAGGCCTCTTGATCTTTCTAGGTGCACTGGGTTCAAGGCTGGGAGGGTGATATGATATCCCGTGATGTGTCTGGGCTTCCTTTCACACTTGTTGTACCGATACTTCTTCATTCGATTCTGTTCTCACCGCGGCGTATACACGATAGTCAGGATCCTAATATCCCATCGGTCTGCGACTAGATGGGGACAAAATGCTTCTCTTCTTCTACTTGCAGTGTTTCGGAACGTGAATGCGCTTCTGCTCTTGCTCTTCTGTACCCGTGAGTTATTTGCACTCTGTCATTATGCTTGAGTCACTGGACAACTGTGACGTCATAGAAGGGAAGCGGGTCTTCGAAGAGGCGGCGTGAAGTGGCGACCCTGGTGTAGTTACGGGGGATTGAATGGGCGAGGATGAACTGTCGGTGATAGCCAGTGATAGTTAATCGGTGGAAGTAGAAATTCCGTTCGTCGTTATGACTTTGAACGCTTGCTCCTAGATGTATGCTTCAACTCCTTTTGACTTCGTTTGGGGCTTAGAGGGGACATACAATGAGCACGAAATGAACGTGGGATCGTAGCCAGCGGTTGAGGGTAGGCGAAAGGCAGGGGGTCTAGAAGTCACTTTCTAAACCATGGGTCGGTCTACCACAATCACGTGCTAAGTTTGAAATCGATAAGTGATATCAGAGGTGCATTCTTTGTGTCGAAGTCGGGGAAGTGAAGTGGAATGTAAGGGTGGGGGTCTTACGATGCCCCGATATTGTAAGACGAGTGTTGAAAGAAGTCCTCTTCTGCCTAGAAATTATATGGCTATCAGGGGCTTTGTTGAGGATGGAGTTCCCACTCCTATTTGGCCGGCCTTTGAGCTCTGAAAGAAAGTCCTGCACAGCTAATAGTGAAGTATGTATGATCTAGAAGCTTGGTCAGCATAACGTTTGCGTTGTGGTCATAAGATTTTCCCTTTCTCAGCTGATTTTACCTCCATTGGGGGAATTGGCACGTTGAGCTATTTTTGTCACTTCTCTGCCTCCTTTCCGCATGAGATGTCTTTGAATTGATTCTGGAACATCTCCCGAGACTTCTGGAC
The DNA here is from genome assembly GCF_010093595.1 of Mytilinidion resinicola. Classification (NCBI taxonomy): domain Eukaryota; kingdom Fungi; phylum Ascomycota; class Dothideomycetes; order Mytilinidiales; family Mytilinidiaceae; genus Mytilinidion; species Mytilinidion resinicola. The sequence continues at coordinate 3,034,129 of NW_022985438.1, forward strand.
GTTCTTGGTAGGGCTTGGTGCATTTTCACCTTTTTCTTGGTTGGGTTTCGCGGACTTACCGCCGTAATCCCCTGAGGAGCGAATCATGGCGAGCTGTATTCTGTCAGATTTCGTCGAACCCTTCTAAGCTGTTGTGATGTCCCTAAAACGCAGATCCGACAGCCTGAAGTGATTAAAGAGGTAAAAATCGCCCGGAGGGTGCCTCAGAAGGGACTGTCTTACCACAACCAGCCAATTCTACGATGCCTTTTCGTAGGGGGAGATTGATATAGATATATAGAATCAAGGAGATGATGATTGAATACTGCAGCTTGCAGCGTGGTTCCGTGCTCCCGAAGTGACGTTGAAAAGGTGATCAGTGACGTGACCTCAAAAAAGATTGAAACACCACGGTTCTGTGCAAAGCCAATTTTTTTTGTGGGAAGTAGGTGGACAGTGGAACGGCGTGATGGAGGGGAAGATGAATACGCTAACTGTTTACTGAATTCACTGGTCTGGAGTCTACATCGCCACTGGGCGGTACTCAGCGTGTTGGCCAGTGCGTGCGCATCCCAGCATTCTTAGTTAGGATCGAGATGAAGGATCGAACACCATGGAGATTGCTTAGTGGATAATGGAAGACAGAAATAGATGAGAGACGGGGACTTTAGAAGAACACACTGAGAATGATCCGTAACTTGAAGCCTGAAAGGGCCTAATAAGGGCACGCTTCGTGTCGATAATATAACAGAGTGTGTGTGTATTCGATAAAATCTCTGCAGCAAGGCTCGCCATAATGGTGCTATAAGCTTCTCAATGCCCTAGGCTTTCAAGGAGCGGCTTCAACACAAATTGACCCCTGAATTGCATCACTTTCGTGACCTCTTTTCTCCAAGTGTCTGTTCCGACCAAAGCTCGGTTCGTACCGTATCCAGTCCAATGCAGTTTATTTCTCTCTCTCCCCTTGTACACAGTCCAGCTGTAAGCTCGCTCTTCAGGCTACAGTCGACGTAGCTTCCCCTGAGCCGAATCAAACTCCAAGAGCCGGGATTGGCTTGCTACACCTGCACTTATCTCCTCTTCATAATGTTCACTGCATCTAGCTTTCGTAGAAGGTGACTATATTCAATTGCCGGGAGAGGAAAACAGAACCACGCATCGTAGGTAGTTGAGTGTTTTTAGGAGACTCAGAGCCATATGAGATTCCCAAGCCCTGTGAATAGAGTACAATGATAAGAACTAGAGAAGGAGATAGTGGCATTCATGCTCTTGGTAGTGATTCAGGGGCCCAGAGGTCCCGCGATGTCGGTTGCAGTTCACTAGTCTGAAAACTCGGCAAGATAAGGACCAGCGAAAGAGCTTTGACGATTGGCGCTTCTCCCTAACACCAACTATTCATCGTATACGTATATGCTGAGAAATGCATACCTTTATTCATGAGATGCTTTTTAAAACATCTGATGCATAACATTGAAGTAAATCAGACCACAATATCTTCATCCCCACTTCACCAGACCTAAATGGAGGGGAAGACTTTCGCCCAAGACGAAAGTATTACAGTCAATCTGTCGCTTATTGAGCTCAGCAAATGAGACATCAAGAGGGCCAATGGAAACGGCACGATTTGAGCCCATCTTTCATAGGGGAGACAGTTCGAAAGTCACTTCCCTAAGATCCTTAATCCTGGAGATGGGGCCATGGCATGTTTTAAGCGTGTGGGCCCCTGAAAGTCTGTCTAGGAATTTAGGGAAACCAGAGTCTTTAACATGGCGCGGGAGGCGCAGGTGTGGGCCCCTAGCTGACGGCGTTTGTCGAATGTATAGCGAGATATATGAGGGTGTATGCATTCAGGACATCTCCTCGGTAGAGAGAAATAGGGTCGATTTGATCTGTTGAGTATGTTGCTTGTGGCAAGGTTGTTCAGGGGAAGGTTCTTAGAAGGGGCGTTTGGCGGGGCGTTTGGAGAGGAGTACGCCCGTCGTGATTTCTGAATGGAAGAACACCTTTTTGTAAGCCTTGCTAACCTTTACCTGTTCTTTTAGGAGCCATAAACTTGCTACAAATGGCCTTCGCGATATATCATACCTATCTCGACACTCGTTGAGTGCTCGACCTCATCCTCCAGCGTTCCACCGCGCAGCATCACGAGGGGTGATCTGCACCAAAAGGAAGGGGTCTCTCTCCTCGCTTGGACTTCCATTCCTAGGGCCAGAGAATTTAATATAATATGGCTCCGAATTTCGTAAAGAGCATGAACGAGCTAGGCGTGGATGGTACAGACGTAGGCGAGCTGAGCCAATCGGCGATATGGCTGTCCTCAGGAAGAAAACGGATAGAGACGACAGGAAAGCATGCTCATATCGCTGCCTCCCTTCAGCGGGACTTCGGAAGTCATAAGATTCCATGGGCTCCGTCAATCAACAACATATAATGTGGATAACCTGACGTAGGTGGAGGAGCGCATTTACGAGTAGTCGTTGCTCGGAGGCATGCATGGGAAAATACGAGGTTCTCTGCCGGTGGAGCAGCGGCCATTTGTACATTCTCTCTGCATCGGTAGCATACCCGCTTCTCCGGACCCCGTATCCGTCTGAAGTTGTGAAGACCGGTTGTAGAGGGTGTGTCACCTTTGCTGAAAATTCCCATTCGCTAGGCATCGGAGCACTGGAGCTCCGGACCGGGCAGTGTTGCTGCTGATCTCGACATAGCTTCGATCCAAAAAACTTAGGCTCGGCGTCTTGGCCAAGTCTCCTGGATTCTTGGTTAGCGCTTGTTGCATTACAAGTGAATTGAGGAACCGAGAAACCCGCATGCGTAGTTCGATATCCGGCTCGGATTCACTGTAATATTGGCTTACCCACTTCCAAATGGTACTAATGAAGGACAAAATCCAGCTGCCCTTTTTTTTTCATCCTTTTCTTCGTCCGTTTCTTCGTCCGAATTGTTCCCAGTAACCAGAATAAGACAGGACTCATTTGAGTGGCGAGAAATACGCAATTCGGTAGATTTTCTCTATACGTGTTCTTAGCTGTGGTAGACGTATTGCTCCTCTCATGCCATCTCTTCCTCTTGTCCTAAAGCCGTCACTTTTTCGCATCTTCTTTCTGTTCCCCCTTTTTCTTCGTCATAAAAACCTCGGGTTTTCAGCCAACCTTCACAGACTGTGGTCATTAGCATCCAAGTTTTCACATGGGATATAAGATTTAGTCGATGAATTGACTCTCTCTGAGTGTAATTTCGATCGAATTGGAAGACTGCCGAGTCGCGATACAAACGTCAGTTCGAGAGAGCTTGCAATCCATTACACCCGACCATATCTTGTCGCGACTCTCCTGAAGATCTCGGCTTTCCGCCTGATGGGCTCCGGCATAGTCATCTGAATTTGACCTACGAATATGCCTGGCTCAGCATCATAGAAGTCCGGAAAGGTATAAGCGAATCGTAGGGTAACTCTGTTGACGTAGAGGTGATTGCGAGATTTTCAAGCTCCCATTTCTGAGCCTCGAGAATCCTAACTTTGTTAGCTTCTTTGCCAGAAGAGGACGGATTATCGTCGATGTGCGATATCCTACTAGCATTGGCAAAGTGAAGCCTGTTACGTGATTGCTTCACCACCAACAGACGACAAGATGCGACTGGAGGTCTCCCGCCTGGTGTCATTGGATGCCGCGTTCAAGGCTTTGCTAGAATGGAAGGCACTTGAATCGAAAGAAATACGCTTGGCAGGCCTGCGACAGGCGAGTGGACCGGCGGTCGACCTGGGAAAGTTCTTTGCCTGTGCAGCTTAGGCAATGTCGTTGGAACTATCCCTCCGTCATCCCGGCGTGCTCTGCGGTTAGCATGCCCAGAAGGAAATTCTCGAGCATATGAACATACCAAACTGTGGGAAAGCTATGTCATGCGCCTGCGCTCGAGGGCGGAATCTTGTGATGGTACATATTCAGGGGCTGAAAAAAAAAGGAGTATGAATATGAATAAAGTCGGGACCCCTTTGCAACCGACATCAGAACTACTCTTTAATGCAATTGCTATCATGTTGAAGCTGAAGGGTAGTGGTGTGGATGAGCTGGTGGTATCTCGGTGTTTGTGGAAGGTCTGAGACAGTGGAGACGAGAAGCGTCTGGCGACAAGTCTCTAAGCATACGCTAACAAGGAAAGAGGAATGTTTGAGGATCTCTTGAGGAGATGAGAATACGTTGACGGAAAAGAGAGCATCGGACAGTGGCACTGGGTGGAAAGCTATTCCGACATTTTACGATCGCAGTCGCCACAACCAGGACATTGCTGGAAATCTTGGGTCTAGGATAACCGCACGTTAAAGAGGTCAGACCATAACTTTTTCAGGGAGTTCACCGGCCGAATGTGTGTAAACAACGAGAACAGAGTCGCCGCAGACGCCGAAAGTTGGCGCAGAATTCTCGACGCGGCACCAGAAGTAAAACGAGAGCGACGCGCGCATTATTACTCCATCGGAAGGTCTAGAAACTCGAGCAAAGGCCGAACCATCTGATAGGAGTCCTGGGATACCTGTTGTTGGCAAGTCATATAAATGGGAGATGCAATCTGGATCGCGACAGCTCAGCCTCCACGACGTTGGCCAGGACATGGTATGTTGCCGCGTCGCGTTCGTTCCACGAAAACGGGCACGGTTGAGGACTCACCTGAAAGCCATTAGGGTCTCTACGATCCTGTTCCGGTAAGGGCTTCTATCGCGACGAGAAGAGGGCGGAGCGCGAAGCTAACACCTCCGTCGACCACGTCCTCTATGTCCTACGGCCCGCGCTCGCGGCGCGTTTTAGCAATCTAGCGCACGCGTTCCTTTAGGAAGTTTAGAACTCAGCGGGCGACAGCAGATTCACTATGCTAAAATGAGCAACGTTGCTGAGTGTATCCTGCATGTTTACGGCGCAGAGGCGTGTCGCGGGCGTGTGGAAGGAGTAGGGCACGGACCAACTAAAGAATAATCAACAGCGAACACATCACTCTTTTCTCCACCATCTTCGATCCTTGGACGGAACATGTCTCTAAGCTGATAAGGAGGCCTCGAGGGCCCTCTGCGACCCAGGGTTTTGATCAATGTCCCCATAATGACCGCCTGAGATACTTAACTATATCAACTCTCTCCAATGAGACAGCATATAACAATACCGTAGTTTTTCTCCCTTGATGGAAAGCGCTTCAAGCTAATGAGCCAGAAAGATTTTCCCTTTCAAAGAGTCGCTGGTGATCAAGTCCCTCCCTGCTCCTCTTTGCTGGCACAGTTGCATTGGAGACGAAACAGTGGCCTGCGCAGCTTTTGAAGCTGCTCGTGCCGCCTGCTAGTGGAATGGGGCACCTGCTGATTAGTTTATTGGCGTTACTCTCTTAGACAAATATCTACATCAACGGCACATACGCCGATTGTCGACTTCACTGCGTTAGTGTATGTAAGGCTGCGGCTTAAGCGTGGAGTGGGATACAGGGTCTTCCCCCAATTTTCAGCCAATAGAGAGGGCTGTGATATGGAGAACCGAGATAAATCAGTGAGAGGAGGCAATGTCGTTGGCTAGAAGGTAGTACGGCAACATCGCGCGAACCTTACGTCTAGTCCACCGAGGCGGAAGGTCACATACCTGACGTTAGTAAAATTGCGATCTCAGCGTTTGTACAGTAGCCGTGCCTGTGCTTCATTAAGCAAGCAATCTGACTCGGGGATGGCACTGTAGGCCCGATGACTCTATACTATATTGTTGTTGCCGCCGGTTTGCCTCATGTCAGACGGCTTTGAATTGTTATATCAAGCGATGCTGAGACTGCAGCAGCATCAACAACAGCTTGTGGACTGCAACATGCAAGATGACCTGCTCATAAGTATGAGAAGCTTTGGTAAAGGAGATGACCCCCCCCCCCCCCCCCCCCCCCCCCCCCTCCACCCCCCCAATCGCCAATTGGCAAGTATGGGATGTTAGATCTATAAGATGTGTATATTCTCGTTTCAACGCCATTCTGACTCTGAATGTACCAAATTCCGTTCTGCGACAATCTTTGATTATCTTGCAGATCTGTGGGAAGGCCCTGAATGTTTCTGAGATATTGCTATACCAAATCCTCAAGTGCACCCTGGCTTCGGGAATGAACTTTGTCACTTCAACAGTTCAAAGGATTGGGTGGTACGATACGTGTCCACTGATAAGAACTGGTAGTAAATTATCTACTTGTCAAGCATAGATGTAGTAATAATCTCCCTGACCACCTTGGGACAGAAGGGGATTCCTCATCCCTCCAATGTTTCTCTGTAGAGTTCTAGTCTTCTGCTTATTCTTCCGAAACTGGAAGATCCTAAGTTGTACTATGAATATGATAGAACTAAGTGTCGGTGTTGGAAACTGTCTGCTCCTGAACTTTAAAGTATGAATCGTTGGGACTGCACAAGTATGGCGTTTGCCCTAACGTGATTGGCTAACGAAAATCGCTTCTATTCACCCACGACCTGTGAAGCCACCGACCAAGCTACGTCCCGGACGCGGAATTTGCAGAGAACACCTCCACACCACACGCTGTCGAACACAACGCATCGACACCCCAGTTTTGACCCACACTCCACAGCTGAACATGGAAAACGAAACAGGAGAGGACTCCCGGTCGTTAGAACGGTCGGGTGCAGAGCAGGTTAGTCGCTCTATCCCTTTCATGCACGACGAAGACCTCTTTGGACCACGGGAATGTTTACTTTAATCAATAGATCCATCCTCCGCCGCCCCTTTCCCCCACGCTCGAGGAGAATGTTCGTAGGCTGGCTTCAAGCTACGAGGAGCCGAGCACCTTCACTGGTGTTGACAATTCGAGCAACGCCCGCGGCGGCAATATGTACACCCAGCGTCTCCATTCCACCGCATCCATGCCCGTAAATTACTCCAACACGCCATTTCAAGACAGAAACGGCCGTCTGAGGCACCTTGCTACGGCTGCCGTAGCATCTCCTGCTATGGCGTATCAACAATCGTACTATCCCTCAAATGATGATGCAGCGAGATACAGGACTCGCACCGTTGGTGAAGGAGAGGATACGGAGGACGACACTCTTCCGGGATGGCTAAGCTCTCGTCCTTCGCAAAGCTTCCCACGCTCATCAGGAACGCATTCACAAATGACGGAGGGATACACTGGCGCCCCGGGACAAACATTCCAACAACAAGCTCAGACACAGCATCGCGGTGGGACCCCGAGTACATCACCCTTTGCAACTCCCCACCAACAAACCCACATGGGAAGGTCCACCATTCCGCATCGGGGACAAGGAGCTAGCGTAGAGCGGCGGTCTTCAGGACCAACCCACCTCATGACAGCCTATCCAGTCGCTGGTGAAGACAGAATGGCGCCCGAACCACGCCTAGCCCACCGAGCGGCCAATTTTGCCTCACAGGGGGAGGATCCGTTCCAAGATTCTGACTTGGAGCTGATGATAGGAGCGAAAGAGTATTGGGCTTACTGGCCTCGCACCTACTATCTCCCGCTGCCTACTATCAACCTGTCTGCTGGTAATACTCTTCGGTTTTATCTTCCTGGAAGCTCCACTGATCAGCGAGCGCGGTTCAGGTCGAGCCAACCAACTGTCTTGAATCCGTCGGCTCTTGCACAACCTCAGCCAAATCTCCAACCTTTCGGCACTCTCCCGGCCCAAGGTCCCCCTATTGATCCGCAACTCCTCGCGTACGAAGCAGCTGGACCAGCAGAAACGGACAGTGAGCGTCTTCCAGAAGGTGGTGATGAAACGGGCGAGGCTTCAGGTTAGGGTTCGATAGGCACGTCAACTGAAGACATGCTTGAATTTCCTCCTTTTCCTCTTTTTACCGCCAATAAGTTGGTAGCTGGTGTAGTATAGTCTAATAAGCGAGGTCACCTTCTCAGCATAACGATACTTCGATAATATTGAATGAAAACTCCTTTTATGTTGGAATATGATTGCCAGTTTGCGATGTAGTTTGTGCCATCAAGCCTGCTCTCATGCAGAACTAACAAACCAAAACCTCGAACTGAGCCCTTGGCTGCCGAATATCTAGATCATGGGCCACTGCGCCTACCTCGGCGTTCTTGACTCAATCAGCTGTTAGCAAGCTACATAAAAACTTAAAGACGAAACAATTTGAATAACTGTAGCGATGGTCTAGTTTTCGGCAGATCGTTAGTCCGAGCGTCATGGACCCAAATCGTTATAGTCATAGAGACCTCCCTCTGCCAAAGCGCAACTCCGCACTCTCGCCTTGTCAACACAACCCTACTTACCGACGTCCTGTGGTCAACGAATTTAACCCTTCTTCTACTTCCAGCATTGGAATCCCACTCAGCTACCATGCATGGTGTTTATAGAACCCACCAGTGCCTGGTTCTCCTCACAGATTCCAGTGGCAATCATGTCTCTTCCAAAAAGGTATGCCATACCCTCGTATCTTTCTCATGATTTGGTTGTTTTAGTGAAACGTTGGTCGGCTATCTGCGGTTGGCAAAAGCATTAACCTTACATCAACATAGGGTTACATGAAAGCATGGCATCCACTTCGCCAAGACCCAGTCTCCGACCATCCGGAGCCAATTTCAGGTCATGTTCGACAGGCCAAGAGAGTCTGCGTCCCAGAAGCAAAGAAAGGACAGCCGACACACAGTGATCCCTACAACTACACTAGCCAGGACGATTGGTTTCCCTTCAATCCGGCGGAACACACGCATATGGTCAATGACGTCAACATGGCACAAGACATGTTCAGCGATCGCGCGCTGACTTCCGCCAGCTGGACGACTGTTGGAGACGACGCAGAAGGAAGGTCCAATGAGGTTGGTAGAATGGAGGATAATGAAGTGGAGGATAATGGCATGCATGAGGATGACGCGGAGAAAGACTACCCACCAAGGCCCTTGAGCCGTCCATATTCTGCCCCACAAGACCCTCTCGTTCCAACACCAGCAGCGAAACCTCGGCGCCGTGAGAATCGAAGTGGAATAACTGCATCTTCACGCCAAGAGTCGCAACGTATCGTCAACCCACTGCGAAAGGTCCAGAGCAGCGCGGCTAGGGTTCGAAAAAGCGCATATCTCAATAAGACTTCGACGACACCTAAGTCTAGGCTAAGTCTAGGTTGTCGGATCACGTAGGGCTTGCTCGCAACCCTACCGCACCTAGTGGAAGAGGCCCAACACCTCCCCTCGGACAGCTCGGACTACTTCGAAGGCGAGTTGTTGGCGAAATACAAGATGGTGGCCATACAATGAACCAGAACCTATCTCCTAGCCCCATCGCCTCCTCCTATCATTATCATACCTACTCGGAGTCGAAATGGGCCAAGGTCGACGTTTTGCGTGACTGCTTCTATCTACCGACAAAGTTCGACCCAATCGGCGACGACCAGATCTGGCACTACAGCGCTCCAAACTCTACTAAGCGTGAGGCTCGGTGGACAACTTCTCCTCTTATCGGCACGGACGCGTCCGTGACGACATACGACGACCTAGAGACAGAACTACTTTCCATCTCTTAAGAAATGACGTAGGAAGGGTCATAAGTTTGGGTACTGGAAATCTCACTGCTCAGCTCCATTCTTGTTCGCTCGATACCACTGTTCGGGGTACCCCAGCCAGCATATTTTCGGTCCGTTAAACGGTAGCCCAATTTCCACTGCGTCGAGTTCTACAGATCCTTTGTTTCGATTGTTCCATCTTCATTGTGTTGTCACTTTGTAGCCCATGCGCTGCCAGTGCCTACCTCTTTTTGTAGAAGATATTCCAAAAATGATACTTCCTCTTGTATGAGCAGAACATGAGCTGCAGCGTCACGTTCTAACTATCTAAGACTTAGGCCTGATTCCTGGAGCACTGCTGAATTCTTGATACTTTGATGCTGCCTCTGCTCTATGCGATTGTGTCGATTAGAGGCTCATACCGACGGTACGGTGGTATGGCAATAGAGGGATTCGACCCCTTTGTGGTTGCGCTCGCCTGGCCTCGACTACTGAGAGACAAAATGGAAGCAGTTTGAGTCCCAATATACGATGTGGCAGCCTTCTCAAGCCCTTCGAGGTTGCTCTTGACCATGCTCTTGACCAGGCGGGGCGGAAGGAGTTTCGGCAGCTTGGACGATTTTCATTATTCCGAAGACTTCTTGGGACGATATATAAGTTCCAATAAAGTACTAATAAGGACTTGAGTATATATTCGTTGGGTTTGGCTCAGTTTTGCGCCGTGTCGGAGGCCGCGGCTCTCTGGGGAGACGCGCGCTTGAGAAGCATTGAAGTGATGGCCTGGTGCGGCGTGGTGACCTGCTTTCATCGAAATACTACGAAGAAAGATACATATACGATCCTAACTCCTAGCTGTTCGGGTTATCTAAGTGTAGGGCGATGTATTGGATGGGGGAGATACTAGCTGTAGTGGCGAAAGCAGTTTGCTGTTGGAGAGCGTTCTTGTGGTCAGCGCCGCCTCGCCGTCCACCCCAGCCTCAGTTATGCCCTATCACTCAGGATCGAGATTTCTTATGACGTGAACGTACATGAACAGTCAATGTGGCATAGATTACCTTCCGGGAGGTAGTGAAAAAACCTGGAGAGTGGTACAAGGACAAAAATGGGCCCGAGAGTTGATGGTCACATGATGTCAGTTTTATCTGCGCCAAAAGACGCTCCGACTCGGCTCACATGATGAAGTTCTGATGACGCGTGGAACAACATCCACTCATAATTGTGGAGCTGTAAGCCTTACACCACAACGGTCTGTTTTCCCCGCCATCGACATCGCCTCGTATTGTGCAGCAGGCGGTAGCACCTCCCATACCATTTCTCATCCATTGCACCAAGCCCTCCTAGCAAGTAAGCCTACCCCACATCCTTCGTTTAATGAGGCCGAATTATCCCGCATTCCGGCAAAGGCTCGTGAAGCTCGGCCACCCTCAACCCTTCACATAGTGCTCGTCCACTGACTAACCTTCCGAGATAGATGGACCATCCAGATATACCGTACGACATGTGGGGCTTTGGACATTCGACCGGTTGGCTTCAGCCTCAGCCCGAGATCAACGCTTCTGGTAGAAACCTCGGTGCCACCAATATTCTCGGCCGCGATTATGTCCTCCAGGCCTTGCTCGAGCGAAAAGGATACATTCAGCCTTCTCCGAGCTATGTTAGGCCTTCCATACCGTACAACAATCTGTCTCGCCAACCATGTGAGGTATGTTCTCATCCTACCTTAGAAATATACTTCTACACTACAAGCGCATATAAACTGACATGAAGACGTCGTAGAACAGCCGTGGCCACGACAGCGGAAACTTCGATAGTGACGACTCGTTCGGCAATGCGCGCCATGATTCTTTTGGTTTCAATTTTCTACATGTTCAAGGAAACCCCATCCGTACTGGAGAATACGAGGAGGATCTTGGTGTTGCGATGGTTGGAAGCAATTCCTTCCAAGGTCAAGAACAAGGAGTACGTGCTAATATAGGGATGAGGGGGGCGCTTAATCGCTATGAGAACACCTTCTAATCCGAATCTTTTTAGAACATCCAGGATACACTACGAGTCGATGACAGAGTTAAAGATAACGAGTGGGATTCTGAGTCCGAATCTGAGTACACGGGACCGCCCTGTGACTCGACTGGTACAAAGGATGGCAAGAATCCACTCTTCAAGGGGCTCGTAGCGAACAAGCATGGTCTGTTCTTCTCATCGGCAGAGCAGTGCACACAACTCTTCAAGAACAAACCTCTTTGGCGACCAAAAGACGAACTGCTACCGGACACCGAGGACGACCGGGCACCCTACGTGATATGTCTTCGTGATGCGATCATGCATCTGGATAAACAATTGGACCAGGCCGACGATAGTGCTCCAGATCAAGCGGGTGAAGATGCCTCGTTGACGCGCCCCGGTGAAAGCTTCCCAGGAGATGTTAGCAATAGTTCTTTCACGCAGACGGTTCAAGTTCCCTCGGCACAGTTCCCCCCGACCGAGGTCATCAAAGGCAAGGTGGGCAAACAAAAGGGCGGCAGGTCAATGGGGTCTGCAAAGGGAGGCCCTGTGGGCGGTACGGACCGTTGGGAAGAGAACGCGACATACTACGAAGCCTTCGCCATTGAAGGAGCAGCTCAAATGTTGTTAGTAAGTATGGTTGACCTCTTCCTAACGAGTATAATATTGAACAAAACCTTAGGCCAAGGTCATTGATCTCCATAAGAATGGATGGACACGTGCGAATCTCGAGCCTAAGCAGCTTGGCATGAAGAATTTGTACGAACCAAAGTTGAGGTTCAAGGCGAGGATCGATGCGATTGAAGAAGTTCTTATGGTAAGACTTCTCCTATATACTTGTTCTGTTCGTATTAACGAAAAGTTTAGCATAATAAATCTATGTGCAAAAATCTACTCGATGGTAACGACCTAATGATCGACAAGTTGGTTGGGGGACCTCACAAGTACTCTAGCGTAAGTTTTATATACTGGACATTTATTCGTCCACTGACGTATCCTAGCGCTCCAATGGCCTTAAGACCCTGAATGCGGGCCGACAGGCTCACTTGGAAAGAGGCCGCGAAGCAAAAGCTCAATCAATTGCTGCTGAAGAGGCACCCCAGCAGCAGGAAGGTACAACAGGTCGGAACAAACCAAAGCGAAAGGCCATAGCGATGTCAGCAGAGGAAGAGGAGAGACCTGGAGGACGAGTCAATCAAAGTGCAAGAGACAACCGCCCCACGAAGAAACCACGACTCGCAAAGACGACGGAAAAGAGGTCAGTGGATGTTGGACGTTCACTCCTGTCGGCAAGCCCCAGCCGGGTTAAATCCCCAACGACAACAGCCTTTAGGCGCAGCACAACTGCCGCAGTTCAGAAGAAGAAGGACCACACCTTCCCGTCTAATCATAGTCCCACGATGACCACCCCGGCAACATCCACGACCGTTAGTCGCTCCGTTCGGTCCAGCAAGGGTAGAGAAGAGGCCGAAAAGTAGGGCAGTTAGGTGTTGGAGTTCACTTTCACATCGTTACTAGAAATGGCGGGGTTTGGCTCGAGTATGGGTACTTGCAGGCTCGCTGTTTGGCTTACGTGCTGGATTGTCCCGATCAGACCGGCTTTTGTGACAGCCAAAGTGATAGAATTATAGCTTCAGTCAGGCATGAAAAAGGTAGAGACCTGCTACTGCAAGGATTATGATACTATAGAGAGCATTTATGTGGTCGGAAGTCGCGTGAAAGATGCGATGTGTGTGACTAGGCATTTGGCAAACGAGAATGCAAGAGCTTGTGTACTTTGAGTAAAGAAGGTAACAATCAGCTGGCAAATATCGCTTTTTGTACTACACTTATGTCTACATGTACCGCTTCTCCACTCTCAACCCAATATCAACACGCGATATATCCTTTTGTTGGGACAACTCTCCTCCAGTTTCTTTAATAGATGGAATCTAATCTCCTTTTAACACCACTTTTAGTTTAAAAATGAACATCATATTTCTCTGTACTTGCAAAAACAGTTTACAATGTTACACCTTGCTAAGCTTCGATTTGGTGTAGTTCAACTTGGAGTAATACAAGTACGGACTGGACAGGTCAGTTCTCGGTGTATTTTTCCTAGGCGGTTAAAAGGGGACGAAGAGCATGAAGTTAGGAGGGCATGCACACGGTATGGTGTCATTTTTATGATCTTAGTTGGGTTTACCTGAAAACGAGCTTGGTATAGGGTCTCTTGTACCGACATTCTCGTCAAGAGTAGGTAAAGGCGAGCGTGACGTCCTGTAGATACTCATTTATAGGGCTGGCACGTATTTGGATTGGGAGTGGATGGTCGGAGCCTACATAGAAAACCGCAATGAAAATCCTTTGGTGAGAGGAAGTGGGATTTCTGTCTCTTCTTGGATCTTCGGGTCTATACTCACTGTCTTAGTCTATCGAAGCCAGACGGAGTCTTTTTGCATCTGACAGAATTTCAGCCGCGGGCTGGATCTATCACTAGTCACATTGTTAGATCCAAGTATCAGAATGACTGATGACATTAAGTATGCCAAAATCATCTTACGGTGATAATCTTCATAGCACTAGAGCGATGTGGGTCGATTTAAGGTTACGTGGTGGTCGCGCACGGTCCCTCGGAAGATCTACAGGGTCCACGCTAGTAGTTTTTGAGAACATCTATCTAATTTAGAGTCGACGTAAATCTTGATCACGGCTAGCTGCACTACTGAGCGCCCTTGCAATCAGTATCTCCTCCCACTTCTGGACTCAATTACTCAAACTTAAAGCGCCTGGACTTTTGCTAGTCATTCTCTCTCGGTAGACCCGATTTCTCATTCGTGGTCAGTCAAACTCCCGTCGTGCCTGTCTTGTTGTGAAGGTCTTCCAATTTGGGGACCCACCCACCAACTGTGAACGGGAAGAAGGCAAATCAAACTGTGCGATTCTACTGCTAACAAACCATGCTACGTACAGATAGCGGAAGAATGTTTGACTTCTTCGATTACGAGCTCGACGAAGGGCTCGCCCCTCAACCTGGAGCTGGCGGCGCCACTTTCGATGGCTTTCTCGCTCCTACCACCCAACAACGTTCGACGGCGCAGGGAGACGCACGATCAATGTTTGACGACCCCGAGTGTCGCTCCTCGCAGGCTGCTGATCAGCTCGGCCTTCCTCGCTCAGTCGGATACGAATACGGACAGCATGTAAGACGTACCTCATTCCTTGTTGGTATATGAGCGGTTTTAACAAAGACATAGAGCCTCGGAGACTATGACCTGGACGACGAATATGATCCCGATCACGACTACGAGGCTAGTTCTCCCAAGAAGCCCAAGCGCGCGAAGCGCCAAGGGCCTCCTGCAAAGACCAATGATCTCTTCAGCAACATGGTCAAAGATGAAGACGGCCTATACTTTGGTTCGGCGGAGGACGTGCTAGACGTGTTCATGAGCGACCCCCTGTGGAAACCGGGTCACGAAGAGCTGCCCTATGGAGATGAACGACGTCCGTATGTAATCCGAATCAGAAATGCGCTTCTGCATCTGCCAGCCAGTGAAAGCATGACGGCCACTATTTTAGACAATGCTACCGGCAATCCCATCAGCAAATCCCCACATAATGCCGTAGGCAAGGCCATGACTACATCGAAGGTCCCGAAGGAGACGCGCGGGCGAGGCGGTGGACTGGCTCGCTGGAAGGGTGGCTATTATCAGCCACAGGCAATCGAAGCTGCCGCGCACCTCCTAATCGTGAGTAACAATCTCATTTAAGTCAGCAACTGGCGACTGACAAACAAGTAGGACCGCGTCGTCAGCATCCACGAATTCGGCTGGATGCGTCCCAACTTAGACCCGAAACAATTGGATATGGAGACGCTCTATCAGCCGGAGCTCAGCTTCGATGAGCGGATTAACAGTATTGAGAGGGTGCTCAAGGTAAATCCATCCTTATCCTAATACACAATGGTGCTAAGAAAGACTACAGTCAAAGAAGCATACCTGCAAATGGGTCCTGGACAACGACGACCTGATGTTGGACAAGCTGGCTGGAGGCCCAGGAAAATACGAGGAGGCGAGTGCTGCTCTTCGTTTTACTAATCTCATTGGCGAAGTAACTGACAGGTTTCAGCGCTCAAATACAAACAAACAACTCAACGACCTGAGACAGATCGTGATGAAAGCTGGGCGCGAAGAGGCCAGCAAGTCTGAAGATAAGAAAAAGGCACAGCCTGCCGCCAAGTCCAAGCGCAAGGCGAACCAGATTGCTAGAGCGGATGAGGATGGAAGTGGTACGGAATCAGGGCCGTCTGCACCTAAGCAGCGCAAGATTAGAGCGTTGTCATCTCGCAAGAATGGTACCAAAGAGTCTGGCGAGGATGTCCTTAGTGCTACAGACACTCAGGCTCACCGGGGCAGTGTCTACAGCGCGGCAGGTGGCAATTTGCTACGCCAGGGCTCGCTGCCGACCTACAACAACAACGTCACTCCAGCGATTGACCCCAGCAATCTCCGTCGTTCAGGACGTTTCGGCAGATTGAATAAGAACGGTGAGCAGTAGAAGCGGAGCGCGGCTGCCATGGAGTAATGGTGGAGCGGATTTCTGGAAGTTAATGGTTTAGCTGTGGGTGCTTGAAGGATGGTATTCATTCCACATTCCTTGATGTTTTCGACCAATTCGACAACGGTAATGGCCATTCAATAGTTCATAGATGGTAAATCAAACACAGAACCCATGTTTCCTAAAAACAGCCTTCGATACTTGCACGAGACGAACTTCGATCATCTGCACATTATGGTTCTCATGAGACACAAAATCACCTATATACCCAAGTTCCACAGTTCATCTTAAGTATCACAGGCAAATATGTAGCAAATGCTCATCAGAGTCACCCGCACACGACATGGTCACTGGATACAAATCTGCCGTGCAGTTTGCGAAGTAAATCAAGCATAAATCCGTCCTGCTTCCACAACGCTTGTCCTTCAGTATTTCGTGAACTTAATCACGCCCGGACTTATATAGATCTAGAGTACTATTAAAGGTATATAGCCCTCCTACGCTAAATTTGCCATCCCTAGCAGTAATACTGCCTTCCAGCATATTAATCTTAATATTTATACGCCATAATAGCGAAAATCTCCCTCTAAAGGCGATGGGATGATTACGCAGACATGCTCTATCCAAAGGAAGAAGAAAAGAAACCGACCAGCGCGTTCTGAGCACTTTTTACGGGGGCAATGAGCTAAATGACGTCGATAAAGTTATCAGCTACTATGTATTAATTAGCATGGTGGATCATTATCGTGGTGAGCTCATCTTGTGGGAAGATGCTCGATGTGATGATACCAAGGCCTTCCCTCGCTCCGGTCACGTGGCGTCACATGAATTATTGGCCGGTAGTGATCGGCTCGCCGCTCGGCGGCCAATCGGTAAGATCGACAGCGAGGCATCTCCACTTCTAGCTCGACACCTCGCCGCGGCGTTAGTTCACCATCCACCTGCCTCGCAGAGCGCCCTCGTTCCCTGTCAACTCAGACAATTTGACCCGCAAGCGTGCCCTCTCCTAATCTCTTCGTAAGTGTCTCTCGCTTTGGCATTTGTTATGAGTTGGAATCCACTCGCGAGTCCTCGATCAGCGCGCCACTACCCTCCAGTATGCTCCAACTTGATAACACTGGGATTGCCTCAGCTTTCATGGTAGGCTGACACTTAGACTATAGAAGCGCTATAGTATGGACGGCCGTGAGAGCGGGCCTCCAGGGAAGCAGCCCTCTGATGGCACCCCGCCGCGTCCTGGGATGTATCCACAAGGAGGTATAGGAGGTTTGGACGAGTTTGATGACAGCCACGTCCCTTACTTCACGAATACTCTCGGGCTGGATATCAACGTGAGTTTCCCCAATGTATCTCCCGAACATTTCTGACTTCTATGCAGGCTGCCCAAACACCGGGTCCGCCCATGACTCCACAACAGCATGCACCCCACGGCACTCTCGGTGATCGCGACCGGACCGCCGAAGGTAGCAATATGTTCAACGATGACTACATCGCCAACGAACAAGTCCATAACACCCAAGACTACGCGAACCCGAGCCCGCCCCGTGGAGGTTATGGCTATGGATACACTACGGAGACCTTAACACGCACACATCGCTCCACGCTCATGACGGTAAGTGCAGTGACCGAAGTTCTGTTCTTTTTCATCATAAGAGTATCCTTCTAATAATGTTCGTGTATAGAACTCCGGCGTCTTCACTGGACGTGTAGGATCCGAACATGGTTCTAGCCAAGACAACCGGAGCGTATTGGGCCACCGAAGGCCCCCTGCCAACGAGCCAGCGAGTTCTACCCGTCATCAATCGGTAAGACCTTCCATTTCATTGCCACCAAGTGTCTCTACTTTAGAGAGACCGCGCTAAAGAATTATTCGTAGGATGTACCTGATCAGACTGCCTCCCATCGAACACCCGCGCGCGTCCTTGCGGCCATTAGAGACCACCCCATAAAGCCGCCAACTCGGAGAAAGAGAAAAGTTAGAACCGATACCAACCCAGCTGCTCCCTCTCGGGCCCAACCCCGCAGCATTGCCCCTCTCCCAGTAGCTCGCCTGGAGCAAGCGCACAGGCCGGTACAAGCTCGTGGAATGCCAACACCCATGTTTGGCCTAGATCATACTCCAGGTTATAGGAGCGCTGGCAGTGCGGCAGCCTTTCCTGCCATGGCTCAAGACTCCACTGCAGAGCGTGCCAGTTCTTATGGACAGCCAATCGATGAGGGCAACTCCAGGCAGCTTCAAGATCCGTACTCCACTGCTCGCCCAAACTACCACATGTCTTTCGGCCCGACGTTGTCACCGTTTTTTCCCGCACTACCTAGTATTTCTCATGGCCGTGCACCACCGGCATCACGTATGTATAACTCCAATACGTTTCCCACTGTAGTAAATCTTGTCGAAGCGGAAGACTTTGACCACGATCGGGAAACTCGCATGGAGATTACAGAAAATAGGTACAGGTTGCTTCTGGGGCGTGACAATCCGGCGCCTTTTTTCCGCAGCTGGTCCTCCCAAGACCAGGCCGTATTTCTGGAGTTTTTCCCGGCATTCATGGATAGACACCGTGATGCTGAGGTGCTGACGGATGTGGAACGGTTGGCGCTCTATCGAGATTACGTACAGTACCGTACGTGGGTTGAAAGTCCAATTGATGTGGACCAAACATGGGCCAACTTGGAACGTTACGGCCTCATTCAGACACAATTAGCAGTATACGGCCATGTGGACCCTGAACAGACTGCTCAACGAGACCCTACGCCTGACCTTGACGAAGAGAGACGTCGAATGTACGGAGCACCTGTACGCACAGCGCTAGTATCTGTCGAAATTCCAGCTACAGAGAGGCTTCACCGGCCAGTCTTGGGCTCCATCGGACCCCCCAGCGCTTCGCGCATTGTCCAGAACGAGAGATCAACTGAGACGACTCAGAAGGCGCCCAGAAAGTCGAAGAAAGACCGTTCGCCCTTTAAGAACGATATTCTGAAAGGGCGTACTCTTAACAGAGACGGTATGTACTTCAGCTCCGCCGAGGAGGGCGATGCCTTATTCCGGGAGCGGCCGCTGTGGAGGCCGAAGAGGGAAACTTTACCTTCCGAGCGGGCGAGATTGCCTCTTGTCCGGGCGCTGCAGGACGCCATGGTGAACCTAGATGGTATCAATGACCGTCTCACCAATCGACTTGCGCGTTGGCGGCCGGACAGTCGATTCTATGATCCGGTCGCGATCGAGCTTGCTGCTCATAAACTCTTGGTATGACTAATCCCGCGTTGACCAAAGGGTGTATATTGACCAAAAGTAGGCTAAAATCTTCAAGTTGCACGAGGATGGCTGGACTAGGCCTGTGTTGGACCCAACACAAGAAAGCCTCTTTGACCCGGAACCCGATTTGTCCTTCCTTGAGCGTTTCGAAGCTATTCGAGAAGTGCTCTATGTAAGTTATTCCTGTCGCCAACTTCACGCTTCTGCTAATCAGATGTTTGCAGCACTGGAAGGCCACAGCGAAGATGGTCCTTCAAGGCGATGATCTGAAGATAGATCAGTTCATTGCCGGCCCCAATGAGCGCGCAGAGGTACGTAACATAATTTTCCAAGCAATTACACGTCTAACTGTCTTCATCAGAGGAGCGGGAGATATAGCGAAGCCAATATTGCGAAACAAATAATCATCGAGGAAGGTCGCCTGGCCAAAAAGGGAAACAAGCGTAGTGCTGCGGAAGCTTTCTCCTCAGAAGGTCGTGAGGCCAGAAGAAGCACAACGACTCTGCCACGGCAAACGCTCCGAGCCTCAACGCCCAGCGCATCGAGTAGACGCCGTAATGCCACCACCGCAGCCAATGCCGTCGAGAGCGATGTTAGCTCCGAAACCAGCGAGACCGACGACGACACATCCACAGCTCAGGAAACGCCGAGGGATCCAAAAGTCACTAGGAGATTCCTACCTCGCGAGAGCAAGAACAAGAAGAGGAAGCACGGACAATAGGGCAGGAATCCTAGTTTAATCGAAGACTAGTGTTAGGCTTGGGCTGGATGTTCAAAGGCGGTTGTTGACGGGAATCAATAAAATAGCAAGCATAGGTGTCTACTGCAAGTACGGGTACGACTCTTTGACAAGCCCAGCTTGTATATACATACTCGTGTAAGCCTTAAAAGATAGAAAATCAAAATTGGAACACTGACGGTTCATTCACTCCGTCTTTTGAGAGCCTATGGGAAACGAAATGTGTGTCTATTGCTGGCTTACACAGCCTACTCTGCGTGAAAATAATGCAGTCACCTTGAAGATCATAGACGTCGCATTACTACCATCGTAAAGGAGATGATGAGAATGGATGCTGACACTTCTGACGCTCAGCCAGGCTCTCATACGTGATGTATCTATTCTCCTTGATTCCCATTGGCATAGAGCTCCACAGTGCCCCGTTATGAGCCTTTGTGCTCTAGAGTCTTTTCTATATTCAACCTCGTCGAAAGCTCGCGCTGTGCGTCGTCGAGCTGAATCTTGATGCTTCACTACGAAGTGCTAAGTCTGCCTTTCCACTAGATCTTCAGCTCTATGGCGGTTCTAAATACTTTCAGTGGTATCAGCTTCGAATCGTGGGTATGAGAGTGGCCAGAAAAGCAATATCAAAGTATTGACTACGTTGACCTACTTTGACACAATCTCGATCCAGAGTTATGCTTTGCATACCCTGGCGTCCTATTAATGACGCAATTACGCCCGTTTCCAAAATTCTAGGGGGCAAAGAAAAGTGGGGCAATTCCAGCGGAGCGCTCATTGGCTCAGCCGGGAGCAAATAATCATCGTCCAATTCGAGCGTCTCCTTCGATCGTCCCAAACTCAATACCTTTTCGGGGGCAACCAGCCAGCAACTGCATCGCAACTGAAAGGTCGACGCTCAAGCTTGCACCCTATACCGCCACCGCTGGTAGGCGCCTCGCGCAGTGTAAGTGACTCCGCCGACGCCTACTCCTACTTGTCTTCTTAATCTCGATTTATGTTTTGTTGGGCTGCTCTCCACAACAAGACATGCTGGTCGGCAGGGATTCTAACAGCCACTCGATACCTCCCAATAGCAGATATCTGCTAACTCGAACAACGAATGCTAGGTTCAATCGAGATGGCGCGCCAGCAGAAAGTGTCCAGACTCCCCACTCCTGGCCATGCAATATCAGCTACGACGTACGGAGATCCACATGCGCAAGGCGGTCGCCTAGGACTTCACACTGGGACCTTTTCTGGCCATGGTCATACGCTATATCCAAGACAAAACCCATGGGAGGTAAGCAGACGTTACATCTGTCCTGTAAACCCGTTTCTTTTCCTTGAAGCACCTCTCACTATGATGAGCAGATTCCCTCTCCGGCGGAAATCCTTGCGCGACCGGACCCCTTCGCACACATGCAGTCAGATAGTCAACAACTTCATAGCGCTCCGGTATTTGCGCCGACCCTTTAACGCGTCCATCACCAGCGGGAACCCTCAGCGTATAATGGAGATCTGGCGGCAGATGACTTGTTGAACTTCGGCGCCATCTTCGACAACACAGGTCCGCGGTGGAACCCTATACGTCCCATGGACTCACGTCCAGCCAGCCATGACAACGCCATTCAATACGGATCTACATCATTTGGTAGCTTTGAGGGAACTGCCGTGGGTTTCAACGCTGCTCCCTTGTCGAAGAACTTAGCGTTCATGCCCGGCTTCCCTGATTATTCTCCTGTGACTCCTTCTACCTCTCGTGGTGTAGTCTCTGTAAGTCTTCAGCACCTCCTCCATGGGGTTTTGCCGTGATGCGGAGGTATTCTGACCTCTACTCTTAACAGACCTCCGACGCCGAACCAACATTCCCAATGAAAGATTTCGAGCTTGGCCATCTTGAAGCCAGCAGCAATGTCTTCAACACAAGCTCTCAGTTGTCCAACGCCTATGACTTCGCGGCCTTGCTTCCGGAACTCGATATCCCTCAGGAACATGATCCAACAAAACTCGGCTCGATGGAAGAGCTCCACGGCCATACCTCTCAACATCTGCCGTCAGCCAAAGGACCTAATGGTGCCGACAGTTACAAGCCTAGCGAGAACAACAATGGGCCTGCCACTATCCAGCGATGGAACGGTCCACCCGTTGGACAGGCCACCAAGCCTCTCAGAACGATGGCATATAGGCGGGACGCAAAGGGCAAGATCTACGACCCCTTGGTTACTGCCCTTGAGAAGAAGAGCAACGGTCTATATTGGTCCTCCTCTGCGGAAGCGGAACACTTCTTCGCTAGAACCGCTCGCTGGACGCCGACGCTTCTTCAGAGGCCCCTGTGTCCCGCAGAGAGAGAAAGCTGTGTCGTGCGTCTGCGAGAGGCAATCATCAATACGACCGGTATCCTTGATAATAAGAACCGCTGCCTTAAACCTTGGCTAGACGGTCACTACACGGCACCGGCTGCAGAATATGTTGCCCACACCATAGTTGTGAGTGCCTAACGCCCGGCGTCTAAAGGCAACGAAACTAATGCAGAAGTAGGACGAACTTGTCAATTTGCACACCTTTGGATACACAGCTCCTATTCTTGATTCCAAACGATTGCTCGAGAGTAGATTCCAGCAAGACCTGGGCTTTACTCACCGATTGCAAGAGATAGAGAAGCTCCTTTTCGTAAGTTCGTCCTTTTATGTATCGAGATGAGTATAGAACTAACAGGTTGGCAGGAGCGCAAATCCGTGTGTAAGGCTCTCATGGATGGCGGCGATATCATGCAGCTTGTAGCAGCACCCAAGCTGAAAACAAAGGTAAGAAACTACACTCCTGAACTTTCTAGCGCGAACGATTTGTTAACTTTCACCAGATGACTGAATACAACAAAGTTGGCAACGGCCGCAAGGCAAATATGCTTGCTGCTGGTACAGGTGGCACGAAAGCTACGAAGAAACGCCTGGCATCTCAATTCTCGACGGATGACAGCGACGATGACCTTGTCAATCACACAGAGGCAACGTACGCTGTAAACCAGCGTCGAAGACTAGACACTCCGCAAGGTTGGAGCTAGCGAGAGCACTTAATTGACTTGGAGTTGATCTGCGCTCTCGATTTTTCAAGCCTAGACATAGCTCCCTTGTGGTATCTCTAAACGAAATATCAAGGCAGAGGATACTGAGCTAGCTGCGAGCTCACATAATCTTGCTACCCTTCATTAGGGAAAGGTAAAAGACTATGAATACTGTCGAGACGGGATTTTGATGCCCTATCCACGGCGGTCTATGTACATAGCCTTTTAGATACAACGGCTCACTCCAAGTGTACCTTTCCATAAGTGCTGACATCACTGCAATACTATATGGCTGCAATTGTTTACTCGTCCCTATTTGCTTCACACACACATAAGTAATCCATTACATTAGAGCTTTCTCAGGTTAGACGTGATATAAAGCGTATGGGTACTGTTTCAAGAGACGATAGGCTTCAAAATGTGCCTCAACCAGCACTTCTACCATATGCTAACGCAAAGATGGCCCTGAGGGCTCTAAAGAATGGCCTCGAAGCTGAGTAGGTAGCTTAGAGATTTCAACTCCTTATCTCGTTCTTTCCTATATCGTCAATATCTAAGTCGCTCCGTTGCCTTCATGACCTCACCCGGTGCTACATATTCCTCTACGCGCTCCCTGGCAGTATTGTACCTACCTCGTGAGCCTCCAATACTCACCCCGCTCCCGACCCCTCAATATCGTACCCTCCAGCTCTTTGCAGGATCAGCTCTGCGTCACGTTGGTGCACTGTTGTCTGCTAAAATTTAGAGGAAATCCGCCGATATCTGCTACACCGCGTATAAAATTATCGACTAGAAGCCCAACGCCCTACTTCGTCACCTCATACTCCCAGCACCTTCATCCGTGAGTGACGTTAGGTTCAACTGCCGCCAAAGCCTCCTACAGGGCTTTTGCTCGTGGCTACCTAGGTAGATGTCCAAGGAAAGCAGGCGATCTGAGGCAATGCCACAACTCGTCGCAAGAAATGATACTAGACCGAGGGAATAAAAGTTTTGTAGTCAGATAGAACGAATCAACTCGGAGGTTTGTAGATAAAATCGTCAAGGTACGTCGGGGGGGGGGGGGGTCAGGGCTCTAAACAAGTCCAGAAGTTATATCAGGTTCATTCTTGTCTGGATTACTGTGGAAAAGCGAAGTTGAGTAGATTCTCTGAATTAGCCGGCCAGAAAGCTGGACCATGAGGCGATCTGCTTTTGCAGGACCTACCTTGACGTTAAAGAACTTCAATCACGTGAAACTGGGAAAAGGTGAATTTCACATAATGAATGATCAGGCAGATTGAGGGCGGTAATCCATCGCGCCGGACCGAAATAAAGTTCCTAAGATATAAATTGGGCTCCCAGAAAGCTCGAATCTCCCACAACTCCCCACCCACCTCCACACCACCATCTCTTACCAGCACACACACCACCCCAAAACCCCAAAGCTCCTCTTGGACCAAGCTGTAGTACCATCGCTCTATTGATAGTAGCATTTGCTATTGTTCGTGTACGTACCTCTAGTCCTAGCCCTCGACTCGCTCATATAGGCGGTTTCAATCGCCTGGCCGTTTGATTCACTATACTTCCGCGTGGTTTTTGACCACCCTCACAACTCTTCAACGATCTTCGCTGCTACGCTCTTGCTGACTTCCGAGTTCCATAACTAGGTTCTATTCTAAGATGCCGATCTGCCGGAAAACGATATACCTCCCCGACGAGGTCATAGAGGAGGCAGGCCGCCCCCAAAACGGGCCGTATAACCCACACATCATGGGTTCCTATCCGCAGGTTAGTTGCCTCTGGATGTGAATGGTTTTCTATGTTATTTAAAGCTTTAGCTAATCTTATATCCTTTTAGTACGCAATGAACGACCCAAGCATCGCCCTCCAAGTTCAGGGTCCATACTCCCCGCCTCGTCAACAGTTTCCAATGCTGGCTAGTCAGCGTGTCCGTCAGGAAGCAGGGCTAGGCCACGCGTGGGACAGATACAATATCAAAAAGGTGTCCAATGCCAAGGCTACTGCAGATGAGGCGATATACTACACCGGACATGAAGATGTTTCGATGAATCACCAAGAGGCGGCCGGACATGAAGGTGATTCAGTGAATCATCAAGAAGCGGGCGGATGTCCCGCCGGACAACATGCACTGTCTATGAGTGACCAGGAGTTGGGCGGGTCGTACGTCTCACAGGACAATCATGGTATGAATCAGCAACACATGGGCGCTCCCTACGGTGGAGAAGAAACTTCGTCTATGGATCAGCAGAACATGGGTGGGTTTCACGCCGATCCATGCACTCAGTCCGTGAATGATAAGGACATGAGCGACTTGCACAATACTCCCCCGCGTGAGCTAGATCATGTCCTTGGTACGGTCATGGGGGTAGAAGAGAGCAATCACCAAGCTGTAAGTTCGTACAGAGCGAGACGGCACTCCGGCTAGTTGTCAGATCTAACATTATATAGGAGATGAATCCAAATTCTGGACCCTCCGTTGCTCAAGACACCACTCGTAAGGGCAGGGCCACCCGGCAGGAACTCCGCCCTATGCCCGGCGCCAATGACCAGCTAGTAAGTCTTCCAGTCTTTACTACTCATGTATTTTAGTATACGATGGGATGTTTGACTAACTAACCTTTTTGCTATTCAGAACGGCAAACTTGATGATAACGCGTCTGCCACCACGTCGAACAACGAACACGAGGACAACGGCCAGAGCGACGGTGGTCACACTCGTGGTGACGGCGGCGGCCTCTCGGATGCGCCAGCAGCTCAAGCTACCGCAGCCGCCACGCCGGCGTCCTACAGCATCCAGAACCCCGATCACAAGTGGTTGAATAAACCAACTGGAGCGACGAGGGGGCAAGATTCCAAGGGAAAGAAACCATACGACCCGCGGCTGAGAGAATTGCAAAAGAATGAGGATGGTCTCTACTTCTCGTGCCTGGACGAAGCTATGAGCGTGTACACGAGTGAGGCACGCTGGACCCCGCCGCTTCTCACATCACCACCAACCCGCACCGAGAAAGTCCAGCTAGTCAAGCGCCTTACAGCTGCTATAATGAATATGGAGGGAATCGCAGACAACAGCAATCATAAGTTCCAAAAGTGGGAGAGGATGGTCTACGACCCCATTGCCATGGAACATGTAGCCCACCGACTCGTGGTATGTTATCATTCTTTTCAAATTTCACAGAAGGCCACTAACCCAAACGCAGACGAGGTTACTTAGTTTACATCTCCCAGGCCCAGAGCAAGGATGGCGTGCCCCTATTCTAGATCCCACGGACCTAGCTCCATCCAGGTATGAAGAAAACCTGAATTTCCAGCAGCGGTTCGACGCGATCGAAGACCTCTTATGGGTAAGTGGATCCCTGACTACGAAAATGAACAACGTTCTAATCTTTTGAAGCATCGCAAGGCGGCTTGTGGCTCGCTCTTGGACGGAAGTCTGTACGACGCGACAATTGCTAGCCCGAATCTGCGTTGGAATGTAAGTATAGCCCTTCTCGCTATTCAAAGGCCACATTACTGACACTCGATAGTCTTATCTCATGAATCAGCATGCCAACAAGAATAAGAAGGTCCAAATCGAGAAGGGACGAGAAGCGATGGGCATGAAGAAAGGCAAGAAGCGCCGTGCTTCTGAGACGGAAACTGATGAGGAAGAAGAGGGTGGCGATGCCACTCCTGCCGAACGCCCCGTCAAACTTCGTTGCCTCAACCCGCGTTCTGTTCGACCCACTACCCAGAGCACCCAAGTGACTCTCCCTGGCGAGGACCATGCGGAGGGAACCGAAGAGCATGACGCGGATCAGCAGAAAAAATATGCCCCGCTTATTGTGGCTCTCGCTGCGAATAACGCTGAGTCTGCCACCCCGAACGCGGAGGGAACCAGACTTACCCGTAGTCGCACCAGCGGACTCAACAAGGGTACCCCAAAGAATGCCGAGAAGGGAGGTCGAAATCGTAAAAGTGGAAAAAGTGGCGCCTAAGCGTGGCGCGAGGAGATTGCTGGGCAGAGTAGGTGATGTTTGTCAGACGGCTGAGAGGGTCTGTCCTGATTTCGCTCACATGAGCATCTGGATCGACTAGTAATGACGGTCAGGGCAACACTTTTCAGATTACTCAATTAAGGATAGGCTCGTCTTGTACAATAGTACATAGACTTAAAATCATAAAAAAGAACTTGAATTTTCGCATCGTCGTGACGTGATGACCAATGTCTGGAAGTAGCCGATAGAAACAGTGACAAACTAACACAACTTCACATATGGCACAACACATATGCCATCATGCAGATATTAGCTCAATTATGCGTGCAGCGAGAGAAAGTGGCACATCTTTGAGGAGAATATATGTTGAGGGTGTGGTCAAAACAAGGTTGCACTAGATCGTCCCTCCATGCCGCGAAGGGCAAGGTGACGGCCCGGTCCCATGGAAAGCATCATGCTCCACACTTTATTCTAACCTCAACGCAAGCGACTCTGAACCTACTATCTTCCCTCTATGGCATCAGAATAAAGTAATGAGAGGCCAAGAGCTGACCATCTCCTTACTTCATACTAAGATGTGCTGTCTTTCTTATGTATCCCCTCTCAGATCCCGTGTAACTCTGGGCACACGGATTTAATACTGCCTGACTCTAATCTTGCTCACACGATACCACTGTGAGGAGTGCCCCAGTCAGTAAGTAGCCAGCTAGCCAAGAGGCAGTCTGATTTACACTGCTTGAAACCTAACATCATGCTTAGAGTTTTGAAAGAAGTCCATGGGGGTACCACAAGCAGTGGTAGACCGGGTGCACAGACTTATGACCTGTCACTGTATCTTGGACGTACTGGATACGGGTCCTCGAAACTTCTAGACGAACTGGACCCCAAGCGTGAAGACCTATTTCCCGGCTTACCTAGGCCGCATCCCGTCTATGTTCAAGCCAGTGACTGTCCGTGAGCACATAAGCTCAAGATTTGAGTCTAAATTCAACAAGCCTCTCCTCCATCGAAGCGTAGTTGTACACGACGTTTTGAAGTATCTTCTGCTTGATATAACGGACGACTATTGGCAGTACCGCTACAGTGACAGGTCATAAGTCTGTGCACACGCATTTACCAATGCTTGGGGTACCCCTATGGGATTCTAAAAACCTAGGTACGATGTCAAGTTTCAAGCAGTGTAAATTAGACTGCCCCTTGACCTACTGGCTACTTCCTAGCTGGGCCGCTCCTCACAGTGGTGTCGAGTGAGCAAGATTGGAGCCAAGCAGTGATAAATCCAGTGTGCCCAGGCTTATTGCCTGGTACTGTACGTCCACCCTAAAATGCCTGGCCAATCGCTCTAGCAGAAGTCTCGGCACCAATAAATAGGTCGGGAAGTGTCGGCATAGTGACTGATCAGGAACTGTTTCCCCACCGCCGAGCTCGCTTAATTCCAAATTCTTCTCTATTTAACTACCTTCTGTTCGACTATTTACCTTCTGTTCGAGCCTCCCACATCACACTCATCCACATCACACTCTCGGGTCACCAAAAGCCTTCACAACCAGCATCACCTCCCTTGTACACCTCATATACCTATTCACGCTGTGTTTTCGTGCTACGAAAGGCATTAACGGCAATATGAAATTGTCCAACATCGACCCCCTCCTTCGCGGCGACTCCAGCAACACAGGTCATTCTGGCCGCGCCGACGCTCGACGCGCAGTCAACCAGCAGGTCGCCACCCCTTCTAGACGCCAGGGAACCCTGCGCGCAGGTATGCCAGGCTCGTACCGCGCCCCGGTGACGAGCCCAGGCCTCCCTAGCCCTGATGACATGGATGAGGACAGCCTGTTCGACACCCACTCCTTGGACGGTGTTGAAGAGACGGCCAGCATCGCGGACAGCAATGCGTTCGGCTCGCCCCCAAGAGCGGCCCACTACAACTCCGCTGGGTACCTTCGTGCCCAAACAGTAAGCACACTCTCTTATTGCGACTTTTGTGACCGCTTTTAAGACGTCAACACAGGCCGTCGATCGAGTTGCCCACCTCGGTGGCCAGAACCGTGGCTCATCCCCTCTTGAGCATCATCGGTCTGCGTATGGAGGCCAAACTCAGGTATTAAATCGCACTAGAACCTGTACCAGATGGTTTCACTAACAAAAACAGAATCCTTATGGACGTCCTACCGGCCAGCTGGGCGGCCAGGGTCTCGGATTCACTGAGTCAGAGCGCCAAGCCATGGCGGGCTTTGATCCAGATGATGACTACCCCGGACCGGCTTCCCATACCGAGTCCCGCCGCACGTTGTCTAACCCGTTCATTGCTACCGACGAGGCCGATGACCAGGCCACGGACTACATGAGGGGATTCTCGTGGGAGAATCGCCTCGGAGACCCCTTCGCTGCGGGCACCGACCCTGGATATGAGCCTGACAATACTCATCGCGGTCCCCCTGCTGGTACAACGCGTGGCCCGTCTAACCCTTTGGGTAGCCAACAAGCCAATCAAGGACGCCTCCGTCGCATGGCGAATGCCGGCCTCACTACAATGGGGCAAATGCAGTACGGATCAATCTATGACGACGGCAACGAATCCCCCGATAGCAACGGTGTCCCAACCTATCGTTCGATTGCCCTCCGTCATGCGACCCTCGCAGAAGCGATGGAATCATTTCAGCGACCCAACCCACTTTGGAGACCGCCACAAGATGACCCGACCGTGCCCCAGACTCCTGAGCAGATGGAAGACGTGGTCCGCAAGTTGATGTGGGCTCTATTGAGCACCTCCATTGAGGAAGGCGGCGTTAAGAACCCGCACCCGAATGGCATCCTGCGTGGACTTGGCACAGAACATCTAGAGATGACGGCCTGGAAGATCCTGGTACGTAGCCTCACCATTGATCATACTTCTTGCATCTTAGAAACCTAACCTGTACTAGGAGGAGATGCTGCGCCTCCATGAAGATGGATGCTGGGATGATTATGTCCTCAGCCCGAGAGACCGACAATGGGGCTTTGCCACACGTCTCAATTACATCGTGGCCCTGTTTCGCGTAAGTCACTGGTTCTGGCTAGGTCATGAAAATTTGGTTGCTAACTTTACTCCAAGCATTGGAAAAACGCCGCGTCGGATGCCATCAAGGGCCAACACATCGCTACATTCGTCGCCGCCCCGTGTGAGCATGACCGTGTAAGTAGTGTTCTAATCCCCATCTTTAAAGAAACATATTAAACATGTATAGCGCAAGCGCTCGAACGCGAAGGGCAACGCCAACAAGGCGAAGGCCATCCAGCTGAGCAAGACGATTGCGAAGCACTAGGAGCGACGTTACGTCAGCTCAGCGACGACGTCTGGAGCCCGTTTGTGGGCCTCCGTCTATTGCGAAGTGCCAGTTATTAGATAAATTGTCACGGTAATGCCAATGCACAGGTTTCATTTGGCAAGGCTATGTGTAGACAGTCAATAATTTGCCTGCGAGGCAGCTTTCTTGCGACAACCTGATTTGAGGCTGGTTTGTGCCATGATTGGAACTACATATAATAAGTCGAGAGACTCCTAGCCTATCTACTGATGCACCAGGAAAAACACCATTCGGCCCTATCTGATTTCCAGCCCTTCATCAAGAGCAACAGAGAGCCCGCTAGATCCCTCTAAACCCCGCCTCCCTGCCGCTCACCCATAGCCTCATCCCACGACAATCGTCCCGGATTCTTATCATCCTCATGGCAATTAATATACAGCATGAGGGCGTACTCCTCCTGCGCCTCGAGAGACTCTTCTTCTTCTACTTCGTAGTCGTTTTGGATGAAGACGCGCGGGTCACCGGCGATCGCGTAAGTCGTCCTAGCCCTAACAGCGTCGTGATTTAGTAGAGAGACTAGAGCACGGGATTTGTGTGTCTGTCGTGCTGCTGCTGCCGAGCGGCGATGCTTGAGAGCTGGTGCGGGCGTTGGGAAACGCGAATTCGTTGGATAAGTTGAGCGCTCCCCGAAAAGACGTCGTACTGAAGCTGTTGCTTCGGATCGATTATACGTTGGGTTTGCTGCTGCCACTGCGAAACGGGGACATGTTGGAGTGGGTGGTGGCACTGTGGATCGCGGACGGGTTGGAGGTGGTGGAGGTGGTAGGTCTTCGTCCTCGAAGAGGTACTTGAAGGCGTCGCCGTGAGTGTCTGTTGATAGAGACGGATTGGAACGCTGGGAAGCGGGATCAGCTCCAGAGAGAGGATTGGACGCGTATGTTGAATCTTTTCGCCGCGGAGGGGAAGTGGGAGCCTCAGGGAGGCCGTCCTCTTCGAACAGATAGTTGAAAGCGTTGCCTGGGGAGTCTGTCAGCTTGGGGGTGGTGGCTTTGGTGTCCGTGTTTTGGATTGCGGAATCGACGGGATCGGTGTTGAACGGCTTGTCGCCAATACGTGCCCGCTTTGGGGATGCCGTATGGTCTCCCTTCTCAGTATCCAACTCCACCTGACGCTTCCGCTTCGAGCTAGACGGCTTCCAACCTTGATTCTTCGAGGCATCATGAACCAACTGCTCGGAGCTGCGCTTCTTCAATGGCTTCACGATGGTCTCCGTCGTCTTTGGGGTTTTGATCGAGCTGGCAGGGGGATTGATCTTGGGAGAGTATCCGTCAACACGGGCCCGCTTAATGGCGTTGGTAGAGGACTCCTTCTCGGAATCTTGATCTTCTTTGCGCTTTCGCTTGGAGCCAGGAATCTCTTCGGCATCTTTGGTGAGCGCGTCGTACAGAAGATGCTCAAGGGTATCACGATCTGTAGTATCGAAATCGAACTGAGCTTCTTCTGGTGGAGGAATTACCATTGGTGACTTAGGAGATTGACGATTGGAAATAATTCCTGAAGACGGTGTCTTGTCGGTCGAGCCTTTGGGGGCAGCCACTTGCTTGGCTGCACCTGCAGGAAGGGTACTCGAGTTCATTGCCGATTCGAAGTTTAAGTTTGTGAGGTTTGGTGTAGCAAAGCAGACTTAGGTTGAGTTTGCGAGACAAGATATCGGGCTGTCAATGGTGGTGGTGGTGTTGGGCCGATGACAGGTTTGTTGGGGGGGTTGAGGTGCTTCAACAGCGTTAATACTACTGTAATCCAGTTTTACTAGACAGCAAAATCTTGCATGACATTGTATAGTGAATGTGGGAGCGACTGAATTGGAGAGCGCTGTCTTTGTTTACATAAGGTGATTGTGCAAATTCGAGGAACAAAGAACCCATCTTGGAAATAATGTCAAGGTACTTCAGCCAGCTGCATCGCATACAGTCGAGAGCACAATCGGTTACCGGTTTTGCATCTTAATTTGTTCTCACCGCACGGTCCTCCTGACAGGGGGGTTTCCTACTTCGTGTTGGCGTCCTGTAGGGATAGCTTTGGTAATTAATGCCGGTTTCCAAATAACGTAATACACTATTACATGTTTAGAGTATTGCTGCCTTAGACCCATATTATGTGATTTATCCTTTACTGTTAGAGGTTGTTGTAGATGAAGCTTGCTTAACTACTTGTTCTCTTCCGTTAGACACGACTGAATATAGGATGGTGAAACAGTCACGTGCGCTACCTCTGACATTCACTGTGCAAAACGCCATTTAGAAAACTATACCAGCAATGGGACAGAATTAACTTGTATCTCTATTCTATAAATCTTTTCTGCGCATCCCTCCCTTTACTGTACGGAAGTTTTATAGTTACATTTTCGACTAGTTAATCAAGGTACCCTGATTCATCCCTGGCAGCCCTATCCCTTAACCCGTCGGGGTGCAACGCTCGGGCCAGTTTTCAGGCCCGTGCAGCAACACCGTGCTGAGGTGTGCAGGAGGCATCAACAGAGCTGTAAATAGTCGAATTAGCTAGTTCCCTGAGCCCAAATCAATGCAACAGAATGCCGCGAACATCAAATGACATCGATTATGTGAAATGGAAGGATCCACGCACCAAAACGTCCAAAAAGCCGCCGCCAGAGCCCTGGCCTCTGCCTCAATTCACTCCCCTTCGAATAGACGACTATTACCACCCCGGCGAAGCTGCTGTCCCTCTCGGCACTGATAGACGCGATCCTATGGCCCTTTTTGGCTTGTTTTTCGACGATGAAATGCTAGATCGGATAACCGCGTGGACAAATCAATATGCAGAGGCGCACCTGGCGTTGGAGGAGGACGCCCCTGAGGGCAAGGCAAGGCCATGGCTGCCTACGTGTAGGCAGGAGCTGTACG
>NW_022985439.1:0-10603 GCF_010093595.1 Mytilinidion resinicola
CCTTTTAAACTCTTACTTTATACTTAACACCTGCTTTCTTGTCCTACTTTAAATATTCGCTGCTGCCGCCTTTCCTTAACCCCACACGGGCACCCACCCACCCCCTCTTTTTAAAAAACACCCCTTTTAAACTCTAACTCTACGTTTCCCTCTTACTTCTATACTCTACTCTAAACATCCGCTGCCGCCGCCTTTCCCTAATCCCACACGGGCACCCACCTACCCCCCCCTTTTAAAAACAAACTCTTTTAAACTCTTACTCTATACTTAACACTTGCTTTCTTATCCTACTTTAAATATTTGCTGCCGCCGCCTTCCCTTAACCCCACACGGGCACCCACCTACCCCCCCTTTAAAACTCTAATAACCCTAAACTTCCTATCTCCTAACCTGCTCTATAAATCTAACAAATCCCTAATATATTTGATTCGACTCTAATCCACCCTATTAAACCTTCCCGCCAAACTATTATAACACGCTCCCCTAATCCCCGTTGCTGCCTTCTTTCTACCCCCCCTTTTGCATCTCCTCCTCAACAAAATCTCTAAACTCCTCGGGATACTGCACCCACACTGCGTACACCGCTGCTGCTAATACTCCCTTATACTAACACTTCTTTCCCCTTTGCTTCTGCTATCCTCCCCGCATTATATCCTCTTCGTAACTTACGCAAACCCCCTATGGCAATCCGCACTCCCAACACCCTGAAAACAGTGCCCACAACATCTTCGCCCCCTTCCCTTGCGCCTTCTTTATCGGGTTTATCTTTTCTTAAAACATCTTAATTGCTACCCGAATATTCTCCGCTTCCGGCTTATCGCAATGCCAAATATCGTGCCCCTTACTCCTTTCCTCCTATGCCTAATATTGCTGGCAACCTACCTTCCACTACTCTATTAATTCAACTAATCTGTCCACCTCCAACGCTTCTGTTAACTGTGAACTTGCCTCTCTAATTGCTTATACCTTTTAAACCGACAACTGCTGCTTAAATTCCACTCTCTCTGCAACCGCCTCCTTTTCTATCCGGGGCGTTGCTAGTAGTACCCCTAACACGCTGTCTGCTGTAGTAACGCCCTATACATCGTCGTCGGGCTTATCAGCGTCCTTAATTGCAACTGTCGTGCTGGCGCGTATATCCCAATCAATCGAAACAATTTTATCTGTATCCCTGTTGGCAACTACTATATTAGTTATTACTTCGGCTTCTATAACTGCCTCCTCTTTATTAACCGCTACCCCTAAACGCGCTTAACATTGCTAACATTTTTATTCCCCCTTTTCGTATTCTACTCGCTCTTAGTTCCCATCTATTACACCGTTAATTATCTTTCTTATGCAACTCCTACCCATAATAAATCCCTGTATTTCCTTTTTAACGTCCTCCCCGAAATCCTGCTTATAAACAACGCCCCTTTTATCTGTTCGGAATCCGTGCATAATTATTGCTTTACTCTTCCGCCCATTACGCCCTGCCCTTCCGCTCTCCTGCGCGTAATACCGCATTTTTCGAATTGTTCCAACGTGCACTACCGCTCGAATTGTTGGTGCATTAATGCCCAACCCTAATGCGTTCGTGGCCGTAAACACCTGCTGTCGCCCTTCGGTTAACTGCTTCACTAACTCGCTCTTCTCCTTACTGCTTCCTATATTTCGGTGGAAATAAACACACTCTAAAACTTCTGCTAATTGAATTATCTTCTTCACCGTGTCGCAATACACAATTACCTGCCCCCCCGCGTGCTTCTGCTTTAAACTCTCTACTAACTTAACAACTGCGTCCTCTTCCTGTTGTATATTATATTGTTAAATACGGTACATAATATTTTTCCGCGTTGTTGGCCCCCGAAACCACTAGTATTCTTCCCTGGCTGGCAACCCTATTAATTAAATAAATTCCTCCTCTTCTTAGGGCTGGATTATTGCCGTTAAATACACCAACTGCGTTTTTATTATAACTAAATTCCTTAACGCTAACATCCTGCTCCTCCACCCGCCTACTAAATCCAAAATTACGTGGTATTTGTTAATTATAATCCGGTCCAACCGTCCTATTAACCGCTGTTGGTTAATAAAATTGCTAAATACCTCCCCAACCGCCAACTCCGGCGTGACCAACACGACCTGCGCCTATTCTTGCGGACTTTAACTGTTCTATTCAACGCAACTAATGCCGGCTTTGTTGCAACGGCTTTTTATATCCTCCTATAACAACACTAATAGTATAACTACTACTGTTACGCCTGTTAAACACGATGCTGGCAATATAAACAACACGCTCTTACCTCCACCTATGCCTATAATAGCAACTACCGGGCTCTTATAGTATATAATAGCCTTTAATGCTGGTCTCTGCACACCCCGAAATTCGGCCTTTTCGCCTACTAACACTTTTAACTGCTGCTCTATATCCACTAATCTTATTATCTTCCACCGTTAATATTCCTCCTTAATAGCCTCCTTTCTATTGGCTGCCGCGCGGGTTCCTTTTTTTGGCTTAGTCTGCATTGCGCACAGGAACTGCAAAAACCAATGCCACTCTGTGCTAACCCTCCGCAACTGTGCCCTCCTTGCCTTAGTGCTAAATATTAACTCTATAATCGACCGACTGTATATTCCCCCTCTAATCCTGGATCTATAGCCGGTTTAGATGTCGAATACTTTATCTTCGTTATCTAAATCGTCCTTGTCGCCCTGCACTACCGCCTTTACAACCGCCTTGGAATTAATATATCGACGGTATATAGCCTTAGTGCTGTGTCTCCATGCCATAATATTTAACTTAACCCCTATCCATCGCAATAATGCTCCTTGCAATGCCATCTTTAAACGGTTGGAATTCCATTTCTCGGGTGACGGGACTGTGTTCTTTCCCCCTTTATCCTCGGCGATGTTTTCAGTTTCTTCTATTGCTTCGCATTCTTCTTCTCCTTACTCTTTATCCTTCTCTTTATCCTCCTCTTTTTTATCCTCTTTATCTTCTGCGCTTGCTGTATTATTAATTTAAACCCGCCTCCGCTTCCTCTATAGCATTATCCAACCCTTTTCGGGCTCGGGCTCCTATATAAATGGACTGATCTCTGCTGGTTAACCGCCCTATGCACTTTCTAACCTCTGCCAAAATAGCAACACCAACTACAAATAATACACCACTAATTCGCCCACCGCGCGTGGCAAATATCGGTGGATAACCTTGGCCTTTCCACTAACTCCTATGCCTTTATAGTATGCTGTTATATATACTACTAACCCGTCCTTAATAAAAATCCCTCTACTGTTGCTATTCGGGCTGTTTCGATGCTGCACTATTATTAACTCTGTTCCACGCGCTGGTAACCCACCCGTTATGTGCACCAACACTGCTAAATGCTGCCGGAATACTCGCATCGCTCGTGCATACTTCTTAATCTCCTTCCCCTTCCATGCTAACCCTTGCTTGCCTTTTGCTGCTATAGCGGCTGCTGGGTCGCTGGCTCTAATATTAATAAACCTCTCCCTAATCTTCTGCTCCTGGCTGACCCAATTACTTAACCACCTCTTTCCATGCACGCCCCTAAATCCCAACTCTTGATTTCGCAGGTCCTCGATAAAACTCCATCCCGACTGTCGCTCGGCTGGGTTATCTACTAAATGCGCCCAATTAATAGCTGGCAATGCAACGGCTTCCTGTCCACTTAACGGCCCCTGCACAACTTAATCGACCTCTTCTAACAATAACAAATCCCGGTGCAACTCGACCCGGGCTGTCTCCACTAACCCGTGGACTATTAAACGCAACTGGGGCATGCTGAATTGAATATTACTATACAATAATATATCGTCTATCCACTTAATTACGCCCTCGGTATTAGTGGTGTACCGGATCTTTATCCTATACGCCTTTAACCGCTGCAACTAATCCACAGGGTGCAGTATTCCGCTATATTGAACCAATATTATAAACCGGTCTGCCATCTCTTACACAAATTTAAAATGCGCCGGCGCCATTTCCTTGGCGTCTTTCTGGCTGAAATGCTCCTTCTGTTATATATCCGCCGCGCGCTCTTTACACATCTTTATGGCCTGATATAAAACCAATATGCGGGATATATTAATAATAGCTGCAATCTTAGGCGTGTATATTAACGCGCTTTCCCAACCGCATCGCTGGCTAATGCCTAAAACGGCCATGCCGCTAATTAATGCGCTGGTGTACTTGTTGTCCGTGAACGGGTGGTCTAACAACGCTAATATAAATGCTAAAACAGCCTTCTTTAACCTTTCTTGCTCCTCCTCGTTAATTACATAACTGTTGTTGCTATCACTGCTATTATTGCTAATGTCACTATTATCGCTATCCTCCTCTTTATCCTGCCCTACTATTATCTCGATCTTTGCCAACGCTAACCCCTGTTTGCCTGTTAACCTAAATACTGGCCTCTGGTTCTAGATATTGCCCTCGCTCTCCAACTTTTCTGTCTCCTTGCTGCAAATCGGCTCTATTCTGCGGGTTCTCTAAATATAACGGACAATAGCCAACTAACACGCGCTGTATTTAACTATTGTCTTGCCCGTCTGGCGTGCGCTAAACGGCTTCTCGTTTGTTTTGTTGCCGGTTTCACGTTGATTAATATAATTCATAGCTGCCAATCCAACCACGCTAGCTTTAGATGCTTGCTGCGCCTTCTAAATTACCATCTTAACTGCAAAACACAAATTGGCCAACGCTCCCTCTCTCTTCTTGGGCTTGCGCATTAATAACTCCAACTACTTGCTATCTAATCTCTTTAAATGCTTTGCCTATCCGGCGCGGTTCAACCATATATTAACCTTGAATCGGTTGTTGTCGGCCTGGATCTAACTGCTCGCTTCCTTGTTAGCTCTCTTAATATTAATTGTTGCCTGTGTAAATGCGGCCTCTAATGCCTCCTGGATAGGATCCTTCTATTCTTCTCTCTTGGCGGCTGGGTTGTGCGCGTTTACCTAGAATAATCGGGCCAACGACGCCTTGCTGCTAAATTTCTGGCAATACACGCCAACTTCCTATATTTTCGCCCGCTGCACAATGCTCTGCTGCCTTTAGTAATAACATCCTCGCTTTCGTAGATTCTCCTACCTATGCTCCTTCTTATAATAGGTCTGTATATTCTGCAAACCGCGCACTATAGCTCCACACGGCTGGTCGTTTTCATGGGTTCCTAAACATTTCAATCCGTTATGCTAAATAGGTAAATGCGGCACGGGTTTAGCGGTGGGTGCTGGGAAAACAACCTGCCTGTTGTTCTGGGCCCAATCTTCTATATCTGCTACGGCCTCTTATATGGATTTTCGTGTTGCTGATGTTAATTCCTGGTGGTGCTTAGTTAAATGCATTTGTAACTGCGTCTTGGTAATGCCGTGGCTACAAACTCGGCAAACTACAATGCGGTACTGCGGGATATGCTCGAAAATTCGGGTGAATTATTCTATGGCGTTTAATACGATTGCTACAATAATTGCTATAACGGATTCACGGTTTAATATAATAATAGGATGATGGAATATTGGATAATAGATAATTAATAAACGTGTTAATCGCCGTGTTAATAGCGGCCGGACGTGCTTTTAACTACTCTCACCGCTACTTAGACCCTTCCCAACGCCTCCTGCTCTTAGCCACCTGGATTATTACACCCGTCACTTAACTATGCATCTGGGGGATCCATCTACAACCTTGCGTGCCTGGGTGCAACTAGTGGCATAGTAGGTCCTAATTTCCGGGTACCTAGGGCTTGCAAATAGCTTGCAACGACTATATCTATTACGAACTTTAGGTACTTAACTACCCTCCTACGTTCGCGCCTTAACTGCGATCGCTGCGCACGGCCACGAACATTATTATAACCCTAACTACCCCAACGCGACGACGACAATATAATCCAACGGTCGCATCGTTAATCCGAATAGTGCATTTAATGCGCAATGGTCGATAACTTGCCTGCAGCGTTGGAACCAGCAAATTCGGTTGGGGTTTACCACAGTATAATTTGATTTTCGTTTCTAAATCATATTATTGCAGCGCACAGTTTAGTTTTAAATCATAATGTGGCATATGCCACGATATGTTTTACCCATAGGTTAATAGCTTGCCTAACTACTGCATCTGCTTCCGGAATATATATTAACGGTTTAAAACAATATAATACTTATTAATAACAATCCGATCTAGCTGCCGTGTTGCCCTTAATCGATTTAAAAACGTTATAAATCCCTTACTAACGGCGGATTCCGGCGTTACTAATACAATAGCTGCCGTATTTAGAAGGTGCTGTTCTTCCTATTCCTTATATAAAATACCCAGCTTCTTGCATCGCCGCTTTATATCCCCTTATAATGCAATTAACAGCACTACAACTACTATTATTCTACTCTGCTCTGCCCACGCTGGCAATATAAATAATAAGCTCTTTCCTATACTAGTTAGTATTACTGCTACTACTAGGCTCTCGCCTGCTATAATTATCGCGATTGCGTCCTTCTACACGCCTTGGAACACCGCCTCTATACCTATTATCCGCTTTAACTGTACTGCTATATCTATCTTCCTTAACCGCGCCTATTAATCTTTTTAACTTTTATCTGCTTTGCTTTTAAACGGAGCCCGCTTCCGCTTTTTTAATATAAACTTGTTATTAACGGCCGACTAATATCCTAAAAACTAATGCTAATCTATGCTTAATACCCGGAACTGCTACCTTTTATTAGCTACTGCTCCTGCCTGCTCTATAATTGCTCGCGTATATACTAACCCGGCAACGTGCAATATATACCCGGCCTGCTCGTCTATAATCGCTGCTGCTATATTTTCCTTATTCTACTTCTTATTATTATTATTGTCCTCTACCCTAAATACTATTAAACCGCGCATAAACCTTCTGCTAATACTAATAGCAATTTCACAGTATAACTAAATAGTTAGCTCCTGCCCTAACCTAACCCTGCTCTCGCGCTTTAACGCCTATTGCAACTGTTCCGACGTCTACTTACGCCCGCTTAGGTCGGCCGGCTATAAATGCGATAATATTGCCTCTTTCTCCTATACTATTGCCTTTAATCGCTGCTAGAACAGTAATACTAACTATAAATACTATACTAATAACTCCTCCACCTCGCGCGGTATATATTAATAGATAATCTTAATATCGCCACTAACTGCGTAACCCTTATAGTATCGCGTTATAAATACTACTATGCTGTCCTTAATAAATATATTGCAATGCCCGCCCTTTACTAT
Organism: Mytilinidion resinicola; assembly: GCF_010093595.1. Lineage (NCBI taxonomy): Eukaryota > Fungi > Ascomycota > Dothideomycetes > Mytilinidiales > Mytilinidiaceae > Mytilinidion > Mytilinidion resinicola. Next base: position 7,253 of record NW_022985439.1, read on the forward strand.
ATTACTGTGCCGAACGCTTAAAACCTCGGGTTTTTATACTGGCTGCCCCCCTAATATATATATTAATATAATTAACTTCTTTTAGAATTTAATTACGCGTGATATATACTGCTCAACTCCTTGTTAATTAATACCCGAGCGGTATTCTGCCTTTAAAAACCTTCTTTAGGTTACAGGATTATATTTAACACGATTAAACAACCACGTTTTTCTATTAACGGGCAACCGCGTTTAATAGTCCTTTAAAAAATTCTATCCCGGTTGCTTATCTATTGGATTGTCCCGCAATTCACTCTATAGGATTACGGGCACTTAATTAGTTGTCTTGTTCCGTTTGCTAGGTAGCGGGATTTCAGTATATATATATGCTGAAATCCCGCTATTAAAAAACAACAGCTCTTCCAACAACAACCGTTAGCTCTCTATAACTAACCTGTGTACTATACTATAGAACTAGGCTATATTAAAATATAACCCCTTATATAACAACTTATTATAGCCTATCTATTTAATATAGCCTCTTAATATGCTATTATAATAGATCTTTAACCTGTACGTCCGCAAATCTAACATCTACTATATTAGCCTGTAGCTCCCTCGGACTATAAACTTATCTATTATTTCTTAAATAAACTGCAAATATCCTTTCCGCCGCTGCCGGGACAGCATACTGCTGTCGTCGCTCTCGTACGCACTATTGCTATTGAACTCGCTATTTTAAAACAGCTCTAATAACTCTAACGCTTGCTAAACCACTATAAAATGGGTGACCTTAATAACAGCTAATAAAATAGGCGGATACAACTCGGGGCTCTTCCAGCCGTCCTTCTTAACACCTAACACCGCTAATATATATACTAACGGGCTGTTGTACTTCTTACGGGTGATAAATTAGTTTAGCAACTTAATATAAAACTGCAAACACGCCTTCTAGATGCCTGTTAACCCTTCTGGCTTACTGCTGGCGTTCTTAGGCCTGCTATCTCCTGTTCCCTACTTTTTATTGCTATCTATTTTATTAATTTCTATTTTATCCTCCTTCTCTTCTATTTTATTCTCTTCCTTCTCTTCCGTTTTATCCTTTCCCTCTACCTCTCGCTCGGCCTGCTTAATTAACGCCTCCCACGCCTCTTGCTGCTGCCGCGTAAACCGGTACTTAGGGCTCTTCTACTTGTGCTCGCGCTGCGTACGGGCAAAAAACATTAATATCTGCTTCCACAGCCGGGTGTATTTGCTAATCGACTTCTCGTCTATATACGGCTGTAACGGCTGGTACCGCATCTAGTACTTTTCTGTTTAAATTGCCTTTAACTGTATAAATACGCCGACTTAATTAATAACTAACGCCTAGCTAAACCGCGCTAACCTGTTTATAGCCTCCTAAATTGCGGCTTTAACGGGTTCCTTCTCCTGCTTTAGGTCTATATTTAGCTCCTTAATATATACTAATAAATCCGGCCTCTCTATACCTACTAAATACGGCAACTACTGTATCTGCTCCAACCACAGGTTTACCTTATCTCTCTCGCCGGCCTAGATAGTTATTTAGACTTGCTTCTCTATATTTACCTACGCCTCTGCTATCTTCTTCCCTAACTGCGCCTATGCAATTTTACTGTTAATAGGAACAGGTTCTGGCCTAGCTTCCTAGCCTTGCCTAGGTTATCGCACTTTAAAATACTGTAATCCGTGGCCTTATACAAAAAACCGCTGGCAATAGATATGTTTAAATACCTTTTTAATGCGTGCCTGCACCCTTTTTTCTCCTAATTAACTTAGCCGTTCTAGCTTTCTTCCTGCTAACCACCTATAGATCTTTTACTAATGCTTTTTTATTGCCCTAATACTCCGCGATATATAACGGTAACGGCCTGGTTCTAGTTAATATAATAATCTATCCGAATATAACGGTAACTAGCTAACTGGCGCTATAATACTGTCCGGCATTTTAAACTTACTCGGATACTAGATAACTCCGGGCTATTTACGCACACCTTCTCTAATTAAATCGGCTTCTTTGCGCGGTACCTTGTAGATCTTTTGTAAATAGCCTTTAATTTAGTCTAGCTATACGCTATACCTGCACTCCTTGTAAATAGCTAATTGGAATTCGGCTAAATACTTAAAATACCTGCTCTTAGTACTGGATTTAGCTATTTTAAACACTTAGTCTGCCTCTGGAATTAACTTTTACTTAATATTTAATAGGCGGCGACAAGTGCTACTTATAGGTTGCTGGGTGCAATTTCCACCCCCTTTTCGCCTCGCTGCCATAGTTACTGCGGTTGCCGATTACCCTAACCACCCGCTAAACTATTATAACTATAGCCCAACTTACAACACAACTATACCTGCGCGGGATCTATGCATAACTGTACGGGATCTGCGCCAATATATACGTCCGGGCTTAAAGTTCTCGTCCCCAACTAAAAATTGGGCCTGTAGCTACCTTATTTACTGCTATACCTTCCTTACCTGCACCTAATACGCTATTATTAGATGTTAACCACGCCTGCCTCCTATAGGCATTAGTTCGGTGCCGCTGCTAATATTCGTGTGGTGTATATAGCCACGGCTAGTGGTGTTCTGCTGCGCGCTCGGTCGCAGTTGCGGCGGTTCTGCGAACACTACAACTTCCACCTAACCCTAACCAACTATACAGGTTAACCTAATGCAAATCGGCTAGGGGGTGCAACTAAATGCGCTGAATAATATACTAAAATTTGGTGCAATTCCGGCTGCGGGATATAAATAGAACCTGCCTCTAAAAAATAAATAGAATAAGCCCTGTGCCTGAATCTACGCCCTAGTCTGGTATTTTCTATCCTTAATAAATAAATAGAACAAGGGCTGGTTCTATTTACCGCTGTGGGATAGAATTCTTCTATTTTTCTTTCTCTGCGGCTGGGTTATACGCGTTTACCTAGAATAATCGGGCTAACAACGCCTTACTGCTAAATTTCTAGCAATATACGCTAACTTCCCACATCTTCGCCCGCTATATAATACTCTGCTGCCTTTAGTAATAATATCCTTATTTTCGCAGATTCTCCTACCTATACTTCTTTTTATAATAGGTCTATATATTTTATAAACTGCGTACTATAGCTCTATATAGCTAGTTGTTTTTATAGGTTCCTAAATATTTTAATCCGTTATACTAAATAGGTAAATATAGTATAGGTTTAGCAGTAGGTGCTAGGAAAACAAACTGCTTATTATCCTAGGCCTAATTTTCTATATCTGCTACGGCCTTTTTTATAGATTTTCGTGTTGCTAATATTAATTCCTAGTAGTACTTAGTTAAATGTATTTATAACTGCGTTTTAGTAATACTATAGCTATAAACTT
>NW_022985439.1:10613-30004 GCF_010093595.1 Mytilinidion resinicola
AATATAATAATAGGATAATAGAATATTAGATAATAGATAATTAATAAACGTGTTAATCGCCGTGTTAATAGCGGCCGGACGTGCTTTTAACTACTTTTACCGCTACTTAGACCCTTTCTAACGCCTTCTGCTTTTAGCCACCTAGATTATTACACCTATTACTTAACTATATATCTAGGAAATCTATTTATAACCTTACGTGCCTAGGTATAACTAGTAGTATAGTAGGTTCTAATTTCCGGGTACCTAGGGCTTATAAATAGCTTGCAACAACTATATCTATTACAAACTTTAGGTACTTAACTACCCTTCTACGTTCGCGCCTTAACTGCGATTGCTGCGCACAGCCACGAATATTATTACAACTCTAACTACCCTAATACAACGACGATAATATAATCTAACGGTTATATTATTAATCCGAATAGTGTATTTAATGCGCAATAGTTAATAACTTGCCTGCAGCGTTGGAACTAGCAAATTCGGTTAGGGTTTACTATAGTATAATTTAATTTTTGTTTCTAAATTATATTATTACAGCGCATAGTTTAGTTTTAAATTATAATATAGTATATACTACGATATATTTTACCTATAGGTTAATAGGCTTTCTAGAATTCTATATAGATACCTACCTACCCCCCTTTAAAAAATAACCCTTTTTAAACTCTAACTCTATACTTAACCCTTACTTTCTAACCCTATTTTAAATACTTACTGCCGCCGCCTTTCTAAAATCCTATATAGGCACCTACCTACCCCTTTCTTTTAAAAATAAACTTTTTTAAACTTTTACTCTATACTTAACACTTGCTTTTTTACCCTACTTTAAATATCTGCTGCTACCGCCTTTCCTTAACCCTATACGGGCACCTACCTACCCCCTTTTTAAAAATAACCCCTTTTAAACTCCAACTCTATACTTAACCCTTACTTTCTAACCCTACTTTAAATACTTACTACTACTGCTTTTCTAGAATCCTATATAGGTACCTACCTACTCTCCCCTTTTTTAAAAATAACCTTTTTTAAACTTTTACTTTATACTTAATACTTACTCTTTTACTCTATTCTAAATATCTGCTACTATAGGCTTCTTTTAACCCTATATAGGCACCTACCTACCCTCTTTTTAAAAATAACTTCTTTTAAATTCCGACTCTATACTTAACACCTACTTTTTTATCCTACTTTAAATATTTACTACTACGGCCTTTCCTTAACCCTATATAGGCATCTACCTACCCCTTTTTTTTAAAAAATACCTCTTTTAAACTCTAACTCTATATTTCCCTTTTACTTTTATACTCTACTTTAAATATCCGCTGCCGCGGCCTTTTCCTAATCCTACACGGGCACCTACCTACCCCCTTTTTTTAAAAATAAACTCTTTTAAACTTTTACTTTATACTTAATACTTGCTTTCTTATCCTACTTTAAATATTTGCTGCCGCCGCCTTCCCTTAACCCTATATAGGCACCTATCTACCCCCCCTTTAAAACTTTAATAACCCTAAACTTCCTATCTCCTAACCTACTCTATAAATCTAATAAATTCCTAATATATTTAATTTAACTCTAATCCACCTTATTAAACCTTCCCGCTAAACTATTATAATACGCTCCCCTAATTACTATTACTACCTTTTTTCCACCTTTTTTTTTATATTTCCTTTTTAATAAAATTTCTAAACTTCTTAGAATACCGCATCTATACTGCGTATACTGCTGCTGCTAACACGCCCTTATACTAACACTTCCTCCCCTATTACTTCTACTACTTTTTACGCCCTATATTTTTTTTATAACTCGCGCAAACCCTTTATAGCAACCCGTACTTCTAATACCCTAAAAACGGCGCCTATAATATCTTTACTCCCTTTCCTTACGCCTTTTTTATTAGGTTTATCTTTTCTTAAAACATTTTAATTACTACCCGAATATTCTCCGCTTCCGGCTTATTATAATACTAAATCTTATGCCCCTTACTTCTTTCCTTCTATACCCAATATTGCTAGCAACCTACCTTTTACTGCTCTATTAATTTAACTAATCTATTTACTTTTAACGCTTCTATTAACTATAAACTTGCCTCTCTAATTGCTTATACCTTTTAAACTAATAACTGCTGCTTAAATTCTACTTTCTCTGCAACCGCCTTTTTTTCTATTTAAGGCGTTGCTAGTAGTATTTCTAATACGCTATCTACTATAGTAACGCCCTATATATTATTATCGGGCTTATCGGCGTCCTTAATTATAACTATCGTGCTAGCGCGTATATTCTAATTAATCGAAATAATTTTATTTATATTCCTATTATTAACTACTATATTAGTTATTACTTTAGCTTTTATAACTACCTCCTCTTTATTAATAGCTAAACGCCCTTAATATTACTAGCATCTCTATTCCTTTTTTTCGTATTCTATTTACCCTTAGTTCCTATCTATTATACTATTAATTTTTTTTTTTATATAACCCCTACCTATAATAAATTCCTATATTTCCTTTTTAACGTTTTTTCTAAAATCCTGCTTATAAACAACGCCCTTTTTATCTATTTAAAATCTATATATAATTATTACTTTACTCTTCCGCCTATTACGCCCTGCTCTTCCGCTCTCCTGCACGTAATACCGTATTTTTCAAATTATTCTAATATATACTACCGCTCGAATTATTAGCGTATTAATACCTAACTCTAATATATTTATAGCCGTAAACACCTGCTATTACCCTTCTATTAACTGCTTTACTAACTTACTTTTTTCCTTGCTACTTCCTATATTTTAGTAGAAATAAACGCACTCTAAAACTTCTGCTAATTAAACTATCTTCTTTACTATATCGTAATATATAATTACCTGCCCCTTTATATACTTCTGCTTTAAACTTTCTACTAACTTAATAATTGCGTTCTTTTCCTTTTATATATTATATTATTAAATACGGTATATAATATTTTTCCGCGTTATTAGCCCCCGAAACTACTGGCATTTTTCCCTAGCTGGCAACCCTATTAATTAAATAAATTCCTTCTCTTTTTAGGGCTAGATTATTGCTGTTAAATATACTAACTGCGTTTTTATTATAACTAAATTCCTTAATACTAATATCCTGCTCTTCTACCCGCCTACTAAATCTAAAATTACGTGGTATTCGTTAATTATAATCCGGTCTAACCGTTCTATTAACCGCTATTAGTTAATAAAATTGCTAAATGCCTTCCTAACCGCTAACTCCGGCGTAACTAATATAACCTGCGCCTATTCTTACGGACTTTAACTATTCTATTTAACGCAACCGATGCCGGCTTTATTATAATAGTTTTTTATATCCTTCTATAATAATACTAATAGTATAACTACTACTATTACGCCTGTTAAATATAATACTAGTAATATAAACAAAACGCTTTTGCCTCTATCTATACCTATAATAGCAACTACCGGGCTTTTATAGTATATAATAGCCTTTAATACTAGTCTTTATATACCCTAAAATTCGGCCTTTTTACCTACTAATACTTTTAACTACTATTCCGCATCTACTAATTTTATTATCTTCCACTTTTAATATTTCTCCTTAATAGCCTTTTTTCTATTAGCTGCTATGCGGGTTCCTTTTTTTAGCTTAGTCTGTATTATATATAAGAACTGCAAAAACTAATACTACTTTATACTAACCCTCTACAACTATACCCTTTTTATTTTAGTGCTAAATATTAACTCTATAATTAACCGACTGTATATTCCTTTTCTAATTCTAGATCTATAGCCGGTTTAGATATTAAATACTTTATCTTTATTATCCGAATTATTTTTATCGCCCTATACTACCGCCTTTATAACCGCCTTAGAATTAATATATCGACGGTATATAGCCTTAGTGCTGTATCTCTATACTATAATATTTAACTTAACCCCTATTTATCGTAATAATACTTCTTATAATACTATCTTTAAACGGTTGGAATTCTATTTTTTAGGTAATAGAACTATGTTTTTTCCCCCTTTATTCTTAGCAATGTTTTTAGTTTCTTTTATTGCTTTATATTTTTCTTCTTCTTACTCTTTATCCTTTTTTTTATCCTCCTCTTCTTCGTCCTTTTTATTTTCTGCACTTACTATATTATTAATTTAAACCCGCCTCTACTTCCTCTATAGTATTATCTAACCCTTTTCGGGCTTAGGCTCCTATATAAATAGACTAATCTCTGCTAGTTAACCGCCCTATATACTTTTTAACCTTTGCTAAAATAGTAATACTAACTATAAATAATATACTACTAATTCGCCTACTGCGTGTAGTAAATATCGGTGGATAACTTTAGCCTTTCTACTAACTTCTATACCTTTATAGTATACCGTTATATATACTACTAACCCGTTCTTAATAAAAATCCCCCTACTATTACTATTTAGGCTATTTTAATACTGCACTATTATTAACTCTATTCTACGCGCTGGCAACCTACTTGTTATATATACTAACGCTGCTAAATACTGCCGGAATATTTGTATTGCTTATATATACTTTTTAATCTCCTTCCCCTTCTATACTAACCCTTACTTGCCTTTTACTACTATAGCGGCTGCTAGGTTACTAGCTCTAATATTAATAAACCTTTCCCTAATCTTCTACTTTTAGCTAACCTAATTACTTAACCACCTCTTTCTATACACGCCTTTAAACCCTAACTCTTAATTTTACGGGTTTTTAATAAAACTCTATTTTAACTATTACTCGGCTAGGTTATCTACTAAATACGCCTAATTAATAGCTAGCAATATAACAGGTTTCTATCTACTTAACAGCTCCTATATAACTTAGTTAACCTCTTTTAATAATAGTAAATCCTAGTGCAACTTAACCCGGGCTATTTCTACTAACCTATAAACTATTAAACGCAACTAGGGTATACTAAATTAAATATTACTATATAATAACGTATTATCTATCCACTTAATTACGCCTTTAGTATTAGTAGTATACCGGATTTTTATTCTATACGCCTTTAACCGCTGCAACTAATCTATAGAGTGTAGTATTCTGCTATATTAAACTAATATTATAAACCGGTCTGCTATCTCTTATATAAATTTAAAATACGCCGGCGCTATTTCCTTAGCGTTTTTCTGGCTAAAATGCTCCTTCTATTATATATCCGCCGCGTGCTTTTTACGCATTTTTATAGCCTAATATAAAACTAATATACGGGATATATTAATAATAGCTGCAATCTTAGGCGTATACGTTAACGCGCTTTCCTAACTATATTGCTAGCTAATACCTAAAACGGCTATACCGCTAATTAATGCGCTGGTGTACTTATTATCCGTGAATAGGTAGTCTAACAACGCTAATATAAATGCTAAAACGGCCTTCTCTAACTTTTTTTACTCCTTCTCGTTAATTATATAACTATTATTGCTATTACTGCTATTATTGCTAATATTACTATTATTACTATCCTCCTTTTTATCCTGCCCTACTATTATTTTAATCTTTGCCAACGCTAACCCTTATTTACCTATTAACCTAAATACTAGCCTCTAGTTCTAGATATCGCCCTTACTTTCCAACTTTTCTATCTTTTTACTATAAATCGGCTCTATTCTGCGAGATCTTTAAATATAACGGATAATAGCTAACTAACACGCGCTGTATTTAACTATTGTTTTGCCCGTCTAGCGTGCGCTAAACGGCTTCTTATTTATTTCGTTGCCGGTTTTATATTAATTAATATAATTTATAGCTACTAATCTAACCACGCTAGCTTTAGATGCTTACTGCGCCTTCTAAATTACTATCTTAACTATAAAACACAAATTAGCTAATACTTCCTCTTTTTTCTCGGGCTTACGCATTAACAACTCTAACTACTCGCTATTTAATCTTTTTAAATGCTTTGCCTATCCGGCGCGGTTTAACTATATATTAACCTTAAATCGGTTATTATCGGCCTGGATTTAACTGCTCGCTTCCTTATCGGCTTTTTTAATATTAATTATTACCTGTATAAATACGGCCTTTAATACCTTCTAGATAGGATTCTTTTATTCTTCTCTCTCGGCGGCTGGGTTATGCGCGTTTACCTGGAACAATCGGGCTAATAACGCCTTACTGCTAAATTTCTAGTAATATACGCCAACTTCCTATATCTTCGCCCGCTATATAATACTCTACTGCCTTTAGTAATAATATCCTTACTTTTATAGATTTTCCTACCTATACTCCTTTTTATAATAGGTCTATATATTTTATAAACTGCGCACTATAGCTCTATATAGCTGGTTGTTTTTATAGGTTCCTAAATATTTTAATCCGTTATACTAAATAGGTAAATATAGCACAGGTTTAGTAGTAGGTGCTGGGAAAACAATCTGCCTATTATTCTAAGCCTAATCTTCTATATCTGCTACAGCCTTTTATATAGATTTTCGTGTTGCTAATATTAATTCCTAGTAGTGCTTAGTTAAATGCATTTATAACTGCGTTTTAGTAATACTGTAGCTATAAACTCGGTAAACTATAATATAGTACTGCAGGATATACTCGAAAATTCGGGTGAATTATTCTATAGCGTTTAATATAATTACTACGATAATTACTATAACGGATTCACGGTTTAATATAATAATAGGATAATAGAATATTAGATAATAGATAATTAATAAACGTGTTAATCGCCGTGTTAATAGCGGCCGGACGTGCTTTTAACTACTATTACCGCTACTTAGACCCTTCCCAACGCCTCCTGCTTTTAGCTACCTAGATTATTACACTTATTACTTAACTATATATCTAAAAAATCTATTTATAACTTTATATACCTAAGTGCAACTAGTAGTATAGTAGGTCCTAATTTCCGGGTACCTAGGGCTTATAAATAGCTTACAACAACTATATCTATTACGAACTTTAGGTACTTAACTACTTTTCTACGTTCGCGCCTTAACTATAATTGCTGCGCACGGCCATAAATATTATTACAACCCTAACTACCCTAACGCGACGATAATAATATAATCTAATAGTCGTATTATTAATCCGAATAGTGTATTTAATGCGCAATAGTCGATAACTTGCCTGCAGCGTTGGAACTAGCAAATTCGGTTAGGGTTTACCACAGTATAATTTGATTTTCGTTTCTAAATTATATTATTACAGCGCACAGTTTAGTTTTAAATTATAATATAGTATATACTATAATATATTTTACCTATAGGTTAATAGAGCTCCGTGTGCTTAAAGTCTAGGTAAATTCTAAACTTAAATAGGGCCCGTATATACGCATTATAAAGGAAAAAGCTATAGTATAAATAGGAGCCCTTATACGGCTAATAGTATTAATATAGAGCGTAAGCTTCTAAAAAGCACAGTATATATACTTAGCAGTTATTAGGCCGGTTCTTATATATAGGTGTACTACCTAGTTTCCAACGCTAGGTATAAAGGAATAAATTAGTAAAGCGAAGATTAAATAACTTAAAATAGCCTAGAACTACTGCCTCCGTGCTATTACAGGGGCGTATAAAATAACAGATATTAAAATACTTAAATATAAGACCTTTTACCCCCTTTTAAGGCTTAAGCTAAAGGAACTTATAGTAGTATATACGGACTGTATACGCGCAGGCTAGGTTAGAAAGTATATTAAAACTATATACTATACTATTAGAAATCCTATTAAAAGATACTATAAGCCTAGGAAAACGCCTAAATATAAGCTAAGCCGGTATAATATACTAAAAAGGCTTATAGTTAAGGCTATAGTACTAGCCCTAAGGTATAAAAGGTAGTTAGATAACTTATATAAGCTTTTAAGATAAAAAGTAATATAAGAAGCGTATAAAGAAAGGTAGAGGGATAAATAGAAGGCCTATAGAAAGAAATAAAAGGGCCCTTCTATACTAGCCCTTAATATAAAATAGAATAAAAATTAGGCAACTAAATACTATAAGCTTATAAAAGTAAAAAGCTTAATTATTACGCTTTTATAAACGGAATATATAGGGCTTAATATATACCTACACCGTATAAGGGTGCCTAATTACCCTTTACCTATATACCCCTGCAGGTATATACTATAGTTTCTAAAGTATATAGTAATATACTATAAATAATACTATAATAGCAGAGGTAATATATTTTTTAAGGCTAGAATAAAAATATATATACAGCTGTACAAAAACTATAAAGGAAATAAGGCTGTTTTATAATAGTTCCTGCACTAGATAGACCTTCTACCCTACCTCTCTATAGCTAGAGAAATAGCAACGGAAAAGCTAGCTATATAGCTAGCTAACTTATATAGCCACGCCCTAAAAACAGAACTATATATACGCATATATATTATATAACTATAGGCACGCCTATAATAGGGCAACCCCCCTAATTTCCTATTATTTTTTAATTTAATACCTTAGCTTTTAAGAAAAAAGGGCACGCGCGTATAGTAAAGGCACGCGCGCCCTAACGCGGACCCCGGACCTTACTAACCTTCTAGATACTATATAACCCTAGAACCTAAAGCCTATAGATACTAGATTAATTCTAAAGAATATATTAAAATAGCTTACTCTATAGTAATACTTATAGAGCTGCTATACGTTCTCTATAGCTGCGCAGAAATAAAAGAAACGTAAAGCGTTATATACTATAGAAAATAAGGTTTTCACCTAACTGCTATAGAGTAAACGGTTTCCCTTTATAAATAAAACCTAGATAGTACTGCTATATAAACTCTAATAGGAGCTAAATCGGCCTAATAGAACCTAATAATAATAATATATTAGTATAAAAGTATATAATATTAGATATCCTATTTTAATAATATATACAGCTATAAAGCCTAGAAATTAGCTTTAGCGCGAAAATCGACTATTTTAAAAAGGAAAATACTAATCTAGTATAAGACTTATATAAGTAGAGAAAAAGTGCTATTATAGAAGCGGAACGCCGATAGCTAGCGGAAGATTAGGTCCGTTAGTTATATAATACTACCTAGCAACTTTAAGAGCAGGTTTAGCGTTATAAAGTATCTATAAAGTATTATAAAAGTTGCGTTTTAGCGTGCTTTAAAGGGCTTAATAAAGTCCTTTCTATATTATAGGAGCTAAAGGCAGAAGTATTCTTAAAAGGCCCTAAATAAAAAGTATTTAAGCGCTATAAGTGCTTTATATCGGGAAATATTAACCTTAGCGTATTCTATTATAGAAGAAATTAAATTTATCTTTAGGATTAGGTCTAGGAGTTAGGTATATAAGGTTAAGAAATATTATCTTAAAATTAAGGCTTAGATATATCTAATCCCCGCTTATTTAAGCGCTGGAGTACAGCCTATCTATTTTATAGTATAAGCAACAGGCGTATAAAATATATTATTTTATTAGTAGTTATATTCCGCAAATTATATATATTATATTACTAAGCTTTAGAAAAGGATAAGTATACTAGTATATATAGGCGAGTCTCCTAAGTATAGTTTTAGAATATTGCGAAGCTATAGCTAAATAAGTTAATAAGCCTAATTTAGTATATAAGTATATTACTCTAGTATTCTCTACTAAAAAATTACTAGAATAAAATTAACTAAAAAACAGAAACTATAATTTTTTTTATAGCCTTTCTCTTAGTTTTTTCTTCTAAGCTTACTATATCCTAACTAATAGACAGATACTTCCCTTAGTATAGACGGTTTTTTATAGCCTTTTTTTTAGTTTCTTCCCCTAAGCTTACTATATCCTAACTAATAGATAAATACCTTCCTTAGTATAGATGTTTTTTTATAGTCTTCCTTTTTATTTTCCTATAGGCACTTCCTTAACCTGCTTATTACTACCTAAAAGAAATAACCCCCCCTTAGCGCGTGCAGGAATAATAACAGCTAATTTCTAGTCTGCTAGAATAAAACTCTAGTAAAAATTTAAGTCTAGTCTAGAATTACTTTTTCCTTAAAGGTAACCTTAAGAAAAAAGGTTTAAAAATATAATACTGGAATTTTTAACCTAATAGTAACTAGTAATATCTAAGCTATCTCCTTAATTACTAGTGTCCTATTAAATACTAGTATATAATATAATAGTAAAGCTTAAAAATCCTGTATTACTAAAAGATAATATAATACTAAACTTTTTAAGGTTATTTTCTAAATTACTAGTAGTCTCCGGGTTGCTTAAAGATAATAGTACTATAGTTATATAGGACTTTAAGTTGTATTATCCTATTAAGGTCTTCCGTTTTTTTTTTTTATCTTTTACTTATCTATTAAGGTTATAAATATTTAAGAAGAATAGTTAACAAATTTACTTTTAGATACCTTATTATTAGAATAGGAATAGGTGGAGTCGGAACTAGATATCTAAGTTTTAAGTAACGCGGCGCTTTTTTTCTTTTCTTTTGCGGGCTCTATTCTATAAATATTATAAAAATAGTATTATAAATCTTAAATTAGTAGACGTAGTCCTTTATATACTAGGTGCAGATATTCCTATTCTACTGCTTTAGACTTTAATAGTTTTTAGAAATCGGGGTTAAGATTTTTTTACTACCGAAATCGGTAGAAAAATTAGTATATTTATTTATCGGCTGTTTAACTCGGATTTCTAAGGCGAAAAGGGCTAAACCCGGGCGTTATAATAGCGTAACGGAAGGTAAGCGGCTCGTATTATAGTAGGATAGTCTCTAGCCGATCTATATAGTATTAGTAGTATATAGTCCACTTATTTTTATCTATAATCTATTTCTTATATTAGAAACAGAATTATATATAACTAGTACTAGACTTATAAGCCCTTTTTATATATTAGTAAATATAAAACCATTTCTTATTAGGCTTTAGACTACGAAAAACGTTTTATTAGATATAATATAATCCTATTTAGCTTTAGAAATAGCTACTTACCTATCTATAAACGTAGAATAAACTAGATATTAGCCGTTTTTTAGCCGTATATATAAATAATATGCATTTTAACAATTTTATTAGTATAAACAGACTAAGCTATAAATAATCTTTTTACCTATTTTACTTCTAAAAACAGTAGGTATAAATAGAGCTTCTACTAAGAAGTTGCGCTCCGGTAGTAGGTAACGTATACGGCTAAAGAGGGTATAATTAAAGTCCTCTAGTTTATATAGATATATTATTCCGGTTTTAAAGCTTTACCGGAGTTTTTTAAGCTTTATAACTATAAGCTATTATTTTTGCTTATAAAGTTCTTATTACTTTTTTTAGAGTTTATTTTTCCTTTTTTTTACGTTAGTCCCTTTAATTTACTATATTAGAAATTAGATCTTATTATTAATTGCAGTAAAATCCGGACGCTGCTTAAGATTATACTGCTTTTTAGCGGGTAGAAACTGCTATAGCTGCGGCTATCTGCGCAGAGATATTAAGCGCCAGCCTTTAATATAATTCCTTTAGAATTCTATACCTAGGAAACTCTCCTAACTATCTACTATACTTATTATATATATATAGGACTAATAAAAAATAGTAGGGTTTTTCTGCCCCGCAAATTTTATTTACTTATCGACAGAGTAGCTATTATTTTCCTATAGTATTAGCGGATTATAAGGCAGAAGTAAGTAAAATACAGCTATAACTACTATATACTATCCGCTTTAATTAGTGCTTTTCTGCGAATATTATAGACCTTTATTTCTCTTTTAAACCTAGTATATACTAACTATTAACCCAGGCTTATATTAAATACTATTGCTATAAAACCTTTTCTAGTAGCACCTGCGCTATTTATTATTTAGTAGAAGTATATATTAAGTATCTTCCGCTTCTATTTAAGAATAGCATATTCTATTTTTAGCTTAGAGCAAACCTTTAGAATATCCTCTAAAGTTTTATAATCTTAAAAGGCACCTGCTACTAAAGCTATTGCTAGAAGAAATATTATAGAATTAAATAGAGGTGTTAGGTTTATAGCTGGAAAAAAGTTGTATTGCTATTAATAAAGTTATATAGAAAGGAGAAAAGCTCCGGCTACAGGCCTGCTATATAGTTAAGCGCGCGCTAGCAGGCGCCGGTAGAACTCCGGGCGCCGGAAAAACCCTTAGCCCGAGATTACGTAACGTCTATATATATAATAATCCGAGGCCTTAATAACTACTAAAAGAATACTAAGGAACAATATAATAAGAAGTATAGTTATACCTTTATATAGGGTATATTACAGTCTGTTAATAATAGAATTATTAGTTATTAAGCTCGACTATATTATAATAGCATAAAATAGCAGCAATTAAACCTTTCCTAGATTAGAATATTACTCATACCTTTCGCTTTTTCTCTGCAGATACTTATATTACTAGAACTCTAGTAGGGCTAGAGGAAAATTATATATTATTACCTTAATCGGCTACCTTCTACTAGACAGCTATTATAATATTCTAATAATATATTATATTTAGCATTTAATATTTTAGCGCGAGTATAGTATACTAACTTTATAGTAAACACTAACTATTTCTTTAATCCTTGCTAAAGTAAAGGCATATATATATATACTATTTATATTTATTACTCTTATTCCGTTATACTTATAGTTATACTAATTATTGCTCTATAAAAATCCGATTAATATTTTATAATTCGATTTTATTAGGAAGCTGTGCTCTTAGTGCTTATTATTTAGACCGATATCTTTCTTAAAATCTCCGAAAATATACTAAAGAATTTTAGTAAAGTTAAAATAGGTTCTGTTATCGCAATAGGATATAGTAGCTAGTAGAAGATAATAAGTAAAGGGTTAAAATATACTAATATTTTTTACTGTTTTTTTAACGTGCAGAGGAATATCTATACTAGTCTTGCGCATCTATATTAAATAAAATCGTCGCTAGTAGTTAAAGATAGTTTTATTGTTCGACCGCTCTCGCCCACCGTTTCTATACGTAACTAGCCCTAGAAATATAATAAATTCTTTTGCAGTTTAGGTATTATAAGAATTAGCCCCCGGGTTAGCTATCTTATATCTATATAGATAAAAACAATTAGCAGCTATACGCTTATATTAGTAGAATAGTAAGCTAAGAATATACTATATCTAAATATTCTATATATATATATACAGTACTTCTGTCTTTTTATATAGAGGTCTAAAAACAGGTAAGCTATTAATACGAGTTTTCTTATTATTAAACCCGTTATTACGAGCTTTTTAGACTAAGTTAGCAGCTAATATCTTTCGCCCGCCTATTATAAAGTATAGTATAATAGTAATTAATAGTAGGGGAGATAAGGTTAAGGTAAAGAATATAAGGTGAAAAAGAAGAAAAATAAGAAGAGTAATAAGAAAAAGTATAAAAAAGACGAGAATAAAAACGTAAAAGAACGCTAATAGGAACTAGGAGGTAGAGAACTATAAAAAGAAGCTTATTTCTACACCCTTACTACTTAGTACTTTAGCAGCATATTTAAAAGGGGGCGTATTTTAGCTTACTGCTAAAACCTGCTACTATATAGAGTATATAACTTCCAGGTATATAAAGTATAGGTAAGTAGGGTATATAAAGTAAGCAGGGTAAGTACTAGGGTAAGTAACGTAATCTATAAGTTAGTGGCCCGCACAAGCTAGTAGCCTACCTAACTACGCTACTAAGGCCAAATATTCCGAATTACTCTACTATAAATAAATATATTTAATACAGCTATATACTAGCTAGCTGCCTGCCGCCTAGGGCACGTACGTGTATTATATTCTATTAATTCGCATATACTGCACCTAGGTTTTGCTCGCTATAGCCGCTCGGCCGGTAGCTCTACTGCCTCTTCTGCTGCCCCTTCCTATACAGGTTGTACACGATCGGCTGCTTCTTTACCTAATAGAATACCCTTTCTAGCTATATATATACGCTTCCTTACCTTTTTTTATTTCTAGCGCTAATTCTCTATATACAGCTTCTTATTTTCGCTTATAAGCAGCACGGCGTTTAATATTACTATTTCGCACGCCTTAATAATTTAGCTAAGGGCCTGTTCTACTAGACTTTATAGGCTATATATACGCCGCTGGCGATAGCGCTTTAGCAGGGCTATTTGCTTTTATAGCTCGGCGATATTATAGGGTGTTTTAGCTGTCCAGGATCTATTTAATTATGGCCGTAGAGAGGGGGGTGGCGGCGTGTAATATCCGGTATATAGCAATAATAGCATATAATCGGGGTTGTATAGAACTAGGCTAGTAGCTGCAAATCCCGCCCGTATATTGCCTGTATATAGTGCCTTCTGCCTGGCCTGCCTATATATAGGTAGGAATTCGTGTTTATTAATATAGTTAACACTATAGCCTATAATCTGTTCAACTAGGCGTCTATAGAACCGCTTTAGCACGGAGAAATAGCTAATATCTAGGGGCTGCAGCAGATGTAATAAATATATAGGCATGCAGATAATAATAATATTATAATCTAGGCAGAATTGGTCGAATTCGGGGTTTATATAGCTATTATAGCCGTCTAATATAAGCATCCGATGCGTGCTAACTATGCGATCTTTTATATACTTATAGAATAGTTTTAGCTAGGTAAGGCCAATTTTATTTATTATCCAGCCATTTTTACTAACGCCGATTAACTATTCCTTTGGAATAACCTTATACTAAGCGGCTTAGTGTATTATTGCTTTAAAGATAACTAGGGGTGGAATTTCAACCCCTATTATATTAATGCATTTAATAATTATAACCTATTTTTAATTGCCCGGCTGTACAGTTTTAGGCCGGCCGGCACGGTCTATTCTAGTAACAACCCGGGCAGTTGCAATAACACCTATTTAGCAGCCGGTCTTATTAAAATTCCAGGTGTCTTTATTAAGAATTCTATATTATATCTTAATATCTTGCACGCGTTTAAACTAGGCCCGGATAAGCATAGGATCTTCGCATTTAGCACGCTAATAGTCGTATTTGCGATTAAATTTGGATTTTAGGTTGTTATAGCGGCTAATAAAATTTCGCACCCAGTTCTGGCTAATAGTAAGAGAAGTATTCTATACAACGCGTTAGCTAGCTAAAATGCTGGCTATCTGCCGTATAGTAGTAATATAGGGCGGTATACTATACTAGTCTATTAATAGAATCCTCTATATAAGAACCTCTTCTTATACAGGTGTAAAACGGCGATTTTTGGAGATAGCACCGCGTTATAGAGGAATACCACGGGCGCGACGCGTAACCGTTTTTCTAGGCACATCGTATAGTTTCTTAACGCCTTAGAAGGATGTAATTTAGCCGGTCTTATAGGCTTAAACGCCTAGAATAACTCTGCCTTTTTAAAAGATAGCTTTTTATTGTTATAGTGCTGCTATTAGGGTAGTTGTTAAACGACGCGTCGTATATTAAGTTAGGTAGGCCACTAGCTTATACAGGCTACTAACTTATAGATTACGTTAAAGGTAAGCGGTTAGTAAGCAAAGGTAAGTAGTAGGGTAAGTAGTAGGTGGATAAAGCAGCGGCAGGTTATATAGTAGTGCTAGATAAAAAGAAAATCTAAAGAATAAAGTCTAGATAGAATAACTTGTATATTATATAGCTGTATTTAGAAAAAGTATTCGGAATTAGTAAGTAAGTTAAGCAAGCGAATTAGAGGCTATAGAATAGTATTCTAAGCTAATTAAAAGGTAGTAAAGCGCTAAAAGGGGGGGTATATATATAGCAATTAAAAGGTGTATAAGTAGCGCTTTTTTTATAGGCAGGGTGTCTAAAATTATAAATATTCTAATAAAGTCTATACCTAAGGGCTTTAAAATTTAGGTTTTAGCTAATTAAGGCTATATTCTAAATTAGCTATAGCACGCTAAGGGTAATAATAAAGGCCTTATTAACCTTAATAAATCCTTTATTTATAAAGGCTTTATACTAGGGAAATAGTAATTATACACCCCCTTTTTAGTAGTTATATACCCCTTTTTTAGTAAATACACACCCTTTTTCCCCTCTATTATTTTACTACCTTTTAATTAGCTTAGAGTACTACGCCGGAGCTCTAGGTATCTACCTATATATTATATAATACTATATATAAAGCCGTAAAGCTATATAAATTAGCGTATAACTTTACTAATTTATATAGCCTTATATATAAGCTTATATAGTATAAGTATAAGTATAAGTATAGAATAGAATTTCTATTCTAGAAGTGCCTATATACCTATAAATATACTAAACTTATTAAAACCTTACCTTATTACGGCTTTTTTATATTAAACCTAGCCCTCTTATATTACTACCTGCGCCTGCTTAATATCTCGATTAATTTCCGCCTTAATATCTTTATTATACGCCGTAAGCTAATATAGAAGTTTCTTATAGCTAAGCTAAGGCTAAAAATAAGGCTAAAAATAAGGCTAAAAACTATTTTACCTTTAAGCTTATAGCTTTTTCTATAGTACTTTATCCTTTATACTAGGCGGCCGGCCGCGCTTTTTAGCTGCAGGTGCAGCTATAAGTATAGCTATAGATATAGCTATAGGTATTACTATATATACTGCTATATATACTACTATATTATAAAAGGAAAGGAAAAAAATATAGTTAATTATAACTAAGGCCGTATTTAGAAAAAGTATTTAGAATTAGTAAGTAAGTTAAGTAAGTAAATTAGAAGCTCTAGTATAGTATTCTAAGCTAATTAGAAGGTAGTAAAATAATAGGGAAAAGGGAAGGTATACGTTTACTAAAAAAAGGGTGTGCAACTACTAAAAAAGGGGTGTATAATTACTATTTCCCTTATACTAACTAAAGCTATTATTTTTAACCTTTTCCTATAATATAATACTAGTTTAAATAAGTAACTCTACTTACTAGAATAGTATATAGTCTGGCTTAATAACCTTTTTAGTAGTATTAGATTATTTAAGTAACTATATACTAAGAGTATTAAAGCTGTAAAAACTATCCGGCTTATAAAAATAAAGCGTAAAAAGCTAAATAATAAGAAAAAGAATAAAAAAAAAAAAGGGAATAAAGGCTAAAGAAAAGCTGCCGGCTAAGGCTATTAGTATATAGCTAGCAGACCTTAAAATAATCTATAAGCCCTAAATTCTATAAGAAATACTTTATAAAAAGTTATTTAAAAGTTACTAGGTAATAGAAATAGCCTAAAAGAATACTAGGGTTATTTTATTCCTATTAATAGTTTATATTAGTAAGTTTAGTATTAAGTTTTAGTACTATAAAGCCGCTAATATTATATATTACTAGGTTAAGTATATATCTATAAACTATAAAAAAGGCCTACTTCTATAGCTATAGGCTTTATATATACTAAGCTAGTATTTAGTAATAAGTTTAGGGCCTAGCTAAATATACCTATATATATTATTATTATTATTAGGTTCTATTAGGCCGATTTAGCTCCCGTTAGGGTTTATACGGCAGTGCTATCTAGGTTTTATTTATAAGGGGAAACCGTTCGCTTTATAGCAGTTAGGTAAAAACCTTATTTTCTATAGTATATAACGCCTTACGTTTCTTTTATTTCTGCGCGGCTATAGAGAACGCGTGGCAGCTCTATAAGTATTACTATAGAGTAAGCTATTTTAATATATTTTCTAGAATCGATCCGGTGTCCGTAGGCCCTAGGTTCTAGGGTTATACAGTGTCTAGATAGTTAGTAAGGTCCGGGGTCCGCGTTAGGGCGCGCGTACCCTTACTATACGCAAGTGCCCTTTTCTTAAAAGCTAAGGTATTAAATTAAAGGATAATAGGAAATTAGGGGGTTGCCCTATTACGGGCGTGCCTATAGCTATATAATATGCGTATATATATATAGTTCTGTTCTTAGGGCGTGGCTATATAAGTCGGCTGGCTATATAGCCAGCTTTTCCGTTGCTATCTTTTTAGCTATAGAAAGGTAGGGTAGAAGGTCTATTTAGTGCAGGAACTATTATAAAACGGCCTTATTTCCTTTATAGTCTTTATATAGCTATATATATATTCTTATTCTAGCCTTAAAAAATATATCGCCTCTGCTATTATAGTATTATTTGCAGTATATTACTACGTGCTTTAGAAACTATAGTATATACCCGCAGGGGCACACAGGTAAAGGGTAATTAGGCACCCTTATACGGTGCAGGTATACGTTAAGCCCTATATATTCTATTTATAGGAGCGTAATAATTAAGCTTTCTACTTTTATAAGCTTATAGTATTTAGTTGCCTAATTCTTATTCTATTTTATATTAAGGGCCGGTATAGAAGGGCCCCTTCGTTTCTTCCTATAGGCCTTCTATTCGTCCCTCCACCTTTCCTTATACGCTTCCTATATTACTCCTTATTTTAAAAGCTTATATAAGTTATCTAACTGCCTTTTATACCTTAGGGCTAGTACTATAGCCTTAACTATAAGCCTTTTTAGTACGTTACGCCGGCTCGGCTTATAGTATCTCCTAATAGTGTCTCTAATAGTACAGCACGTGGTTTTAATATGCTTTCTAGCCTAGCCTGCGCGCGTGCAGTCCGCGTATACTACTGTAAGTTCCTCTAGCTTAAGCCTTAAAAGGGGTAAAAGGTTTTATATTTAAGCGTTTTAATATCTGTTGTCTTATACGCCCCTGTAATAGTATAGAGGTAGTAGTTCTAGGCTATTTTAAGTTGTTTAATCTTCGCTTTACTAATTTATTCCTTTATACCTAGCGTTAGAAACTAGGTAGTGCACCTATATATAAAAACCGGCCTAATAACTACTAAGTATATATACCGTGCTTTTTAGAAGCTTGCGCCCTATATTAATACTGTTAGCCGTGTAAGGGCTCCTATCTATACTATAGCCTTTTCCTTTATAATGCGTATATGCGGGCCCTATTTAAGTTTAGAGTCTACCTAAACTCTAAGCACGCAGAGCTCTATAATTAGGCCCTCTGTAAAGCCCCGGATATTTACTATAGCCTTTATATTTACTGTATTTAAACAGCGCCTTATAAAGTGTATAAGGTAATACTTATCTAGGGTAAATACTATACCGTGCTTTTTTGCCTACTTTATACACCGTACGTGCGCACTTTTAATTGCCCTGTAGTTCTCTTCCGTGCTTCTGCTAAATATAAGGATATTAGTATTGTTTATAAACCTATAGGCTATTATATTACCTTTTTATAGTGCCGGTAGAAGCGTGCTTATAAAGAATAAGAAGAGGATTAGCAAGAGTAAGGATTTTTATAGTATGCCTGTATTAACCGGGATAGTTTTAGCGATATATTTTCTAATAGAGAGTTTTATAGTTCGGTTCTATAGAAATAATTCTATAAATTGGACTACCTATAACGTATTCTACTACTAAGCCGGCTAAACTACTAAGCCGGCTACTTTTCCTTAGCATAACTAATACTATATGCGCGCAGTTAATTTATTCGCAACTAGCTATAGA
>NW_022985439.1:31609-32127 GCF_010093595.1 Mytilinidion resinicola
GCTAAACTACTAAGCCGGCTACTTTTCCTTAGCATAACTAATACTATATGCGCGCAGTTAATTTATTCGCAACTAGCTATAGAACTTATATATAACACACTTAGATTAGATTTAAAAGAAGCTTCTTAATCCTTTTTATACGTACGCGTATTATGCCTAGCCTTTCTATAGTTTCTATAGCGCCGTTAAGCTAGTAGAGCCCTATTTACACTATTTCTACTACCTACTTTTTTCCGTGGATTAAATACTCTAGACACTTTAGCAGCTATATATAACGCTGCTGTACTATACTCTATTATACCGCTAGTCTAGATTCGCTTTTTTTTACGACCTTTATACTTAGTTATCTCTGCTAGTTGCTTTTTAAGCTCTTTAACCCGGGCTTTAATAAGTATATTTTCGTGTAGCATTTCTTCGGCTCCTTTAATAAGCTTTAAAAAGCCTTTTTAGGCGGTTATTAGTAACCGTATAAAGGAATTGCTTACTAGCCTTAACTATAATCTAAATTCGTATATATT
>NW_022985439.1:32272-54629 GCF_010093595.1 Mytilinidion resinicola
TAAAGGCCTTCTTACAGTTCTTATATATAAATATATTAAAAAACGCGTTTTTAAAGGCTAGTAGGAAGCCTTCTTTATTAATATAGTAGACGCGTCGGCGTGCTAAGTCTTATATGCGTTAAGAGTATTTTAGCTTTAATAGCGAGAAGCACACTATATTAAGTAGCTAAAGTATATACGATAAATGCGCAGGCATATAAAGGGTAAGAATTTGTTGTTTAACGCAATAATCCTTAAAATCTTAGTTAAGGTGGCTCTTATAGCCGTCTAAAATCAGCAACCTGTATAACCCCACCTAACGCGCCTTTATATATATATTAAAGTGCTTTAACTACTTAAAACTAAGCTTATTATTAGTCCAGCCGTTTTTAGAGACAGAGAGCTTCTAATTATATAGTATTTCTGCTTTCTTATACTATATAGAGATATAAACGCGTCCTTTATAAATAATAAATAGTAGGGTTATATATCCGGCAGCGTAGATGCTCTGGATAACTGTAACCCACTTTTAGTTGCCTAGTTAAATAAAATTAGGCCTTATACGTCTCTCTAAACCTGTAACAACCTTTATTATACTAATTATACCTATTTAAAAGCCAGTTTTATTGAAGTTATAGATATTATCTAGGTGGACGCTATACTTAGCTATAGTCTCTTATATAAGAGTAAACCACGTGTTAATAACCTCTAGGTCTTCCTAGAGTATCCTCTAGCGGTCCTTTACCCGATTAAAAGCTATTTTAAGCTCCTTTATATAAGATATAAACTGTTAAGTCCAGTTCTTGCCTACTAGTATTTTACTACACGCAGCTAGTACTTTATCTGCTATATTTGCCACCTTATATAACTAGGGCGCAAATCCTTGCAAGTCTAGGTTAAGGATATATTATATAATTATATGCTCTTCGGTCGCAGTAAACTTTAGGTAGTTTAGTTGTAATTAAGGTTAAAACGTAATTCCGTGGAGCCGATTAAAGAGCCGCTAATATCGTACGTTAAAGGCTGCTGCAGCGCGTTATATAGTTCTAAATTAACTAGAGGTAAAGGCTTAAAGCGCGAGATTAATACTGCCTTCTTACTAAGATAGATAATCGCTGCGTTGTTAATGTATTGCTGTGTAAATATAGTGTTGGTTATACTAAGGAAAAGTGGCCGGCTCGGTGGTTTGGCCGGCTTAGTAGTGGAATACGTTATATAGTATTAATATTACTAATTAGCTATATATAATTCTATATAGACCTTTATATCTAACTTTATAAGGCCTTATAGCAGGTTAAAAAATAGCGGCGTTCTAAAAGTAATAGAAAGGGTACTAATTAAGTTACCTAAAGGCCGGTAGCCGAATATAAGCTTATAAAGCTATTTAAAAAGCAGTAAAACTATAGTATATATATTAAAGCCGGTTAAAAGGTTATAAATAAAAATACTATAGCTAAAAAGCTACTAGCAGATCTATTAGTTAATACTACTAGGAAACCTTATAGTAGCTAGGACTAAAAGCGCCCTTAGTATTATAGTAAGGTAGAATAGTACCTATAAAAATATAGGTATATAGCCTATAGTATATAGCCTATAGTATATACTTATAAAGGGTAATATACTACTTTAGCCTTTAGGCTCTAGCTGCTATTCTATAGTAAGCTCTATCTATTACTACTTCTAGTAGCTAGCTATATAGCTATACTACACGCTTTTATAGGCGCTGCCTTAATTAATTCTTTTTCTACCTATATATACTGCGCCTGCTTTATCTGCCTATATATACTATATATACTATACCTTTTTTTCTTCCTACTTAGGTGCTCTATATATACTACACCGTTTTATACTACTATAGTATACTTTTAAAACTTAATTTAGGTGCTCTATATATTATATTCCTTTTTATATAGTTACTAGTATATATAACTTAGTTTATACTAGTTAGTAGAACTATTTAGTTAAGCTTAACTCTATAAACTCTCTTATATATAGTAACTATATATATTTAAATTGCTTTACCTAGTTATAGTTTTTATTATAGGAGCTAAATTTAGAGCCTCTAATTAGCTAAATCTTTATTAATAACTAAGGACGTAAATTAATAGGTAAAGGAATAGTAAGTAAACTAGAGCTAATCTCTTTATTAAAGGAGATTTTAGGATCTAATTAATTGCTGTAAGTAATAGTATTAGCCGGATTATTATCCCTTATATTTTTTATAGGATTACCTATATTCTTAATTAGATATAGTTAATTTAATATATACTTTAGGTTATATTTATAATAGAAAATAGCGGCTTAATTACTTTATTAACAATTGTTAAATATACTATATTAGTATTAAAAATACCTGCGTTAACCGGTATATTACTAGATAATAGTAGCGAACTAGTAGAAAAATATACGCCTTAAGTTTAAATAGTCTCTAGGGTAGTATAACGTAAAAAAAACCCGCTAAATACTACTACTATACTAAGAACTATTACTAGGCTTAGATTAAAATTAATAGGCTTAAAATATATAAATCTATAGTCTATAGAACCTTTTATATAATAGACTAATTTCGGCTAGGTAGATAGCTTATAGGTGGGCGGCTTAAAGGTCGCACCTTTCTGCTTTTTTCGGGGCTATATAACTTTAGAACTTTCGGCTTTTTTATTTTAATCCTTATTATCTACTCGACTTTTGCGCTTAATCCTATAATTAGGCTTATAAGTACTGTAAATATCTCTAAAATAGTGCTATAATTCTTGCTCCGAATAAAGTATTAACGTGCAACACAAGCGAGCCGGCCACCTAAGCGAGCCGGCCACCTTATTAACTTTTAACAGCTTTAAATATAGATTGCTCCACAACGCTAATAGATATTAACTTAATTTAACTTGCAGTCTATTCTATAATAACTTTCTTATCTTTTTAATATATACGAGTATTATATCCTGTCTCGCCGTAGCGCCTATAGCGCGCTTGCTGCCGTGCACTTCCACCCGGGCGCCTCCTATTTTAACGTATTTCGCCTTTAATTTGTTTATTAGCTTCCTTTTAAGTAATTATATTAGACCCCTATACCTTTATTAGAACTTCTTGCCTCTAAATTTGCTTTTTTTTGCGCTCTCTACGCTTTATAGCGGCCTTATTCGCCTTTTAAAGGCTTATAACCTAATTATATAATAATACTGCCCTATATATCTATATCTTAGCGCCTTTAATAAGCGAATTAAGTAACTTAAGAATTGCAGTAAAAAAGCTATTTTAATATATTTAAATGCAATTATAAATTAAAGCTAATTAAGAGCCTAGCTTAAAAGTATTACTTAGTGTTTTTAATTTCTATTAAGCCTCTACTACGGCGAGAGGCAACAGCGTATAAAGTATAATATTAAGCTTTAAGAGCACTGCCTCTAAATTAAGCAGTATAAGGCCGGCGCCTTAAAAGCTTGCGCAAATATTACTCTTTATAAATAAGTTGTTAAATACTGCTTTAAAAGCTAGTAGGAACTTAAGCTTTATAATATAGTTAATATAGTTGCGCGCTAGATCCTTAATTTAGCGACCGTACGCTTTTTTTAATAGCGTAAAACAGCCTATATTAAGCGGTTGTAATAGATATAAGGCGTGCGGCGGTATATATAGTATAATAATATTATTCTTCTTATAAAGCTCTTTAAATTTAAGTAAGTTATAGCTTTTATAACCGTCTAAAATAAGTAAGTAATATGCGCCTACGGTGCGGTCCTTTATATACGTATTAAAATATTATAGCTATATAATACCAAGCTTATTTATCGTCCAGCTATTGTTGCTTACTGCTATAGCCTAGTCTAGCGGTATATTGCTGCCCTTATACTATATAGAAAGGTAGTACTTGCCCGCAAGGATAATAAACGGCGGGATTGCCTATTTATATGCGTTAATAGCCTTAATTATAGTAGCCTACTTACAATTACCTAGTTATATAGCTTTTAGTTAATTTTATCTCTTAAAGCCTGTAACAACTACTCCTATTAAGATAACACCTATCTAGAAGCCAGTTTTATTAAAGTTATAGAAGTTATTATCTATAATACTATACTTTGCCTTTATATTGCGCACAAGCTTAAACCACAGCGCAATAATCCTTAGATCTTTGCATAGAGCTTTCTGGCGATTGTATTTTTAATTAAACCGTGTTTAAAGCTTATCGGTCTGCTTAACAAAGTTGCATGGCCAGTTCTTGCTAACCTGGCCGGCACCGCGCTCTCTGAGTAACTTATTGGCTATATCTCTTACAGCGTTTAAGCTAGGCGCAAACCCTCGCGAATCCAGATCGAGTACATGTTCAATAATAACTGATTCCTCTAGCTTTGCAAGCTTTTTTGAATTGGGCTCACAATCGCGTCGAGCGGTGGTTCCGGCGCGTCGGTCTTGGAGCGTGCTTCTAGGGACGTTGTACGTTGCAACAGCGCGTCGTTCGCTTTGAAGTTGATTCTTATCAATTGCTAAGATAGCTAGGCAGATTCGGCCTTCTTTTTGGATTGATTGTACATTGCGTTGTTGAGACATGGTGGTTGAAAGCTAACGGAGCGCGTTTTGGTGATGAGGTGGCCGGCTCGCTTGGGTGGCCGGCTCGCTTGTGTTGCACGTTAGAGGGTATAAGGGATAGGGGCAAGGAATAGAGCTATTGTATTTTATAAGCGGTTGTAGGCGCTTAATATATTCCGGAATAT
This sequence comes from Mytilinidion resinicola, assembly GCF_010093595.1. NCBI lineage: Eukaryota > Fungi > Ascomycota > Dothideomycetes > Mytilinidiales > Mytilinidiaceae > Mytilinidion > Mytilinidion resinicola. The sequence continues at coordinate 36,961 of NW_022985439.1, forward strand.
ATTCTAAAATATATTAACTCTATCTAAATATCGTTTTAAAATAGTATATGCGGCTCGCGGCTGCTATTAGGTCTTTATTTCTAAGACAGCCGGGGCAATACCTAGGAAGAGCAAGGCTATAAAGGAAAGTAACAGGGTTACAGTAGAAAGGCACGTCTATATCGTCGATATAATTCTAGTAATACGTCTTCTAATCTTCCTTACAAGTTATCTATATATTGCAGAGGAAATAGAATTTTGCGACTTTATATTCTGCCTTAGTAAGGCCCTTATAGCAGCGGTAAACATGTTCCCACCGATTTAAAACGGAAATACTAATGCGTTTGTGTTAGCAGCAGTAGATATGCAAGTATAGATCCGGATACTGGTTATAGTGCCTTGCTATAGATATCCGTACACTTTCCTGCCACTGTCTATAGGACTCTAACGTACTAATAGAAACTGGGGCAGCCGGATACACTTCCAATTGGCGTACACCTTGTTGGCGCTGTCTGAGACAGCCTCGCAAGTTTAGTAGTTCCCCGAGTTGCCAGATTCCTCTCTTATTTGGAATGCTGAAAATACTATTAAGCTCCTTACGCAGCGGTAAACGGGTATACGGATTTCAATGACGAGGCATTGTAGCCTTAGAGCGGCCTTGTATAGGAGATGGACGGCGGTTGGAGATAGGCGGGATAATAGTCGTGGTACCTTCGCAGTTCTCCATGATGAATCCTCACAGTGGTGTCGAGTGAGCAAGATTTGAGCCAAGCAGTGATAATTCCATGTTCCCAGGCTTATAACCGAGTACCGGAATCTCCCCTAAGTCGGACATGTAGAAGGAGATAGTCTTCGTTCAAGAACAAGTGGATTGTAGGGATAATAGAGGTCATTACGGGAGAGCGATTGAGGGATTAAAAGAGCTTGGCTTGGTGCCATATTTGCGGGTGGTCAGACAGCTTGGGGCCTAGCTTTATGTTATGTACAAATGCATTCATTATTCATTACTATAGATCATGAAGTTTTGTTGTCCAGATTTCCCTGATAACACGACGACAACCACCGAATGAACTCCTATGCGCCCTCCGCCTCAACGGGTTCCTGAGGACCAATGTGTATTAGTCGCTGCTCGATTGATTCAAGTCAAAGGCTTCCAACTCTATGAGGCCATACCATGCAAAGTTTAGATTCAACAATTAGCCGCCTCGATCTACCTGGAGCCAGCGTATTTACTCCGCTTCCGAATCTCCTTCCCATAGCGGTAGAATATGTACGGAAACGGAGCCATCACAAGCGTAAGCATGGCTAGCAAGAAAGTCGCCCACTGAAAACCAAGGTTGTTGTACACTGGGCGAAAACGTTAGCACTTCATCTCATTGCCGAAGCAATAGTACCTACTTGCGGGGCCAAAAAGCGGAAACGCAGCAGCAAACATACTCCGCGCGAAGCTATTTGCTGCGAGCGCGCTCGCGCCGTAAAGTGGGTATGCATCCACCAGGAATGTGAAGACACCGGAAAAAATCATGATTACACCAGCGCCAAAGAATGCGCTGCCGACGATGGGAACAATCCAGTGGACCGAGGAATACGTCGTCCATCCAAACCAGAGCAAACCGATGACCACTAGAGGTGATCCTCCAATGGCTGGCGGGAGACGGTACTCTGGCTCAGATCCTCCTTTCTCGCCATGCTCCTCTTCGTGCTTCTTGAGAAGGCGCATGTAGTTCTTGTTCCAGAATGGGTTCGAAGCAGAGCCCAAAATCATACCCACCGTGATGCCGAGGAAGGTAAGACCAACCTGCCAAAGCTTAAAACCGTGGTTCTCGCGGAATACCAGGCCGAAAGCGCCGAAGAAGAGGTAAAGTACGCCGAGGAGGACGGAGCAGTAGAGGCAGAGGCAGAGACACATGGGCTCAAGCGTGAGCAGGAGGAATGGCCGGTAGCAGGATCGAAGAATAGTCTGCGAAGTGTGAGCCTTGAAATCATATCGCGGTGATACTACGAACTTGAGCAATAGAGCGATCCATCTTCTCAATCGGCGCGTACCACCGATCGTCTCCGCTCTCTTTGCGTATCTTTCTTGCTTCTCTGCGGAGGAGAACTGGCATATATGTCTCGGGGACGAAGATGATGATAGCTGCCCATTGAGCAAATGCCCATATGAGTGCCACCCAGAATGTCCATCGCCAGCTGGTGTTGTAGTTGATGAAGTCCGCGACGAGCGGTCCCAGCTGTGGTCCAAGGCTGTGGAAATGTAAGCAACCCCATCCTTTGATGTCAAGGGGAGAAGAACGTACAAAGGACCCAGGGTATATATCATCATTGGGAATGCCAGCTTAGCCTTTGGAAATAGATCCGAGACGGTACCTCCTGCCACGCTCAAGAAAGCCGCTCCAGCGAATCCATCGAGGAAACGGGTTACAATGATCGTCGCTAGGTTCTGTGCAACGGCGGAAGGGATGATGAAGACAACGAAGAAGAAGAGAGAGCCAACGTAGACAGGTTTTCTGCCGTAGAACTGCAATCATTAGAATCCAAGGTAGCTTTGCGAGGTAGACACGGTAACTTACCTCACTCAACGGTGCAAGTAGCATGGGACTGATACCGAGTCCAACGACGAAAAGACTGAGACCGAGTGTGACCACGACTTCGCTGGAATGAAACTCCTTCTCAAGCTGGCTATACGTGCCCACATAGAGCGAGCTCGTACATGCCACGCACAAACTCGTAGTCGACACGATGATAGTAATCAACCATTTCCGCGCAGTGGACATGCTCTTTGGGCTACGGGGATCATCGTCGCCGGTAAATGAAACGATAAAGTCTGTCGGAGGCGCGTCTGGTTCTGGCTTCGGATCGGATAGCTGCGATGAAGCCTTCTCGACATCGTCAAACGATGCAGCCTCGTCTTGGCTGTGCGTGGTAGCCATGATGGTGATTTGTTGCAGTTTTCGGGTTCAGTGCAGATGCAGGGCTCCAAAAGTAAGTATTTCAACTTTCCGAACTTGGTGTATGCGTGTCAGCTCGGCGTGGGCGCATCGAATTTTTAAGGCGAAGTGAAACTCGCACTCGGATTTGTGCTATAGCCGTTACGCCGCAGAGCTTAGCAATCATCCTCCATGCCTCCGGGAAGGACATGTTCTGGCAATTTGGAGAGGACGAAGAGGGCAGCCTTGCAAACCTTGCGACGTCATAACCGCTTTCTTTGTGAATGTCGGAGCGTGGATTGGGTTTAGCGAGTCACATGACTCTCGTGTTGGGGAACTCGCCTTGTCGATCTCGGACCCCCAAATGCGGTAGTGCTGAATGTAGTAATCCACATCTCGCCTGTTTCGGACAGCCTCTCAAACAGCAGAGCGCCTCAAACCCGCCCTCTGCCGCTCCATATACACAAGTCTCCACTCCTCGTCACCATTCTACTACCACCGTCTTTCGGGTCTCGCAATGGGGATACTTTGTAGCGAAATGAAGAAGACATGCTGGACAACCGGCCCACTGGAGGAGGTGATGGGACTGCCATGTACGATAGCAATTAAGATAATGTCTAGGCCTACGTCTTCATGATCTGCGGTTGTGGCGTTGAGGAAGCAGCCTGAATGGATAAAACGGGAAGCCTAGCACGCAGACCAAGGCATCTCTAGCCCTAATTGACTCGTTCACCTGATTCGTGCACGATACTTCCCTGCTGTTGTTCGATCCTCCCTGCTCGCACCAATGGATCACTACAACCCTGTGTCGGTTGCTATTGCTGGTGGTGGCATTGGGGGCCTTTGTCTTGCCATTGGTTTGCTCCAATATTCACACCTCAACATCTCCATCTACGAAGCCGCACGAGAATTTAAAGGAATCGGTGCTGGACTAGCGTTGGGACCAAATGCGCAAAGAGCCTTAGCTTGCATCTCGTCCTTCGCCGCAGGCGCATTTCGACGACATGCGACCGCCAACACGTCCGCAGAGTTCGAAAAGACGTGGTTTTAATTCCGCAATGGCCTCCAGGGAATCGAAGACGTGTTGGGGAAGTGCAAAAATGCCACTGGCCAGCAGACAGTACACCGGGCGAAATTTCTTGCCGAGCTGATCAAGTTGATCCCCTAGGTCGACGAGTCTAGGGACTAAGTCTTGATTCATTTTGCCGATGGAACGAGCACTTCGACCGATTGTTTGATCGGTGCTGATGGTGTCCACAGTGCCACCCGCGAGCATATCGTAGGGAAAGCCCAGCCCGCGGCGACTCCAGTCTTCTCCGGCATCGTGGCATATCGCGGCTTGATTCCAATGAATAAGGCTCGGGCAAAGCTAGGCGAGCTTGCTGACGATGCGTACATGTGGTGTGGTGGTGGAGGCATGGTCATGACATACCCGATTGATTTTGGGAAGACGCTGAACGTTGTCGCTGCTCACGGTGGGGTGGCAGGCACCCACGGGGGTCGTTACTTCGAGCAACGAGAAGCTGATGGAGGACTTCGAGGGCTGGAGTGAGGTGCCTACCAAAATTCTCGAGGTATGCCATCATCCGTGTTCCCGTGTTCGTTTCCCTGGCCTTCTAGACTCTACTGATGGATTGGAAAGATGACTGAAGAGCCAAGTCTTTGGGCGATGTTGGATCATCTGCCTGCTCCATACTACAATACTGGCAAAACCGCGATGATGGGAGATGCCGCTCACGCAACCACGCCTTTCCAAGGCGCTGGGTGTGGACAAGCAATTGAAGATGCCCTGGTTCTCGCAACTCTGTTCCGCTACGCTAAATATCCGGAGCATATCGCCCCCGCCCTAGCTGCATACGACGCCGTTAAAAGACCGCGATCCCAGAAGGTTGTTGAGACGAGCAGAGAAGCGATGGAACTGTATGGCTTCACTGATGCGTCGGTGAATGGAGATGCAGAGCGCTGGAAAGACATATGGACTCAGAGGATGAAATGGATTTGGGAGATAGATCTCGCCCAGCATTGTTACGACGCATTGGGCCTTCTCACCAAAAATATCCGAGGTACGTTTGAGAGCTCACGTCGAGGGCTTGGAGTTGACGCGAGCAGTTCAAGAGATTGAATCTGAGTCTCCGCAAAGTGTCGGGGTTGGTTTGGATATGTTTAGAGTGTGGTCGAGTGGGAAGGCTGTTTTATTGGGATGTAAATAGGATAGCTAGATGTCGCCATCACTATCAAAGAGCGGTTTGTCGATTTAATGCGATGCAGCGAAGGCGACAAGATGCATGCATGTAGACTTAGTCAAGAAATGCGACTGGGATCGTCCGAATGGGTTGCTGGGAATAAATATGAGTTGGCAAGGCTCTTTAGGTCGTCTTTGTGCCCCAGCAGGTGAACTCACGTGGCGTACGTTTCAACCGCTAATCGTCATTGTCGACGATGTCCAAAACCGCGCGCATGGAGTTTCTCGATTCTGAAGTTAGGGTTGCGCCTAGTAGTCATATCGACGACGATCTGTTCGGATGTAGGCATGCGAAAGGCACCTGATGGCGCAGAGAGAGGCGTGGGGGGCATTACTAGACAAACATGGACGCAAGCACTGCAGAACCATTATACCAAGGCTAAGAAGGACAAGAACTAGAAGGCTTGGTATTGAAAACTTCATTTGCTCATAAAAAACGTATCTTACATTGATGCTAGTAGCTCAGGCACCGCCGCCTCCTCCTCCTGACGCTGCCGCTGCGCTTTTACGCTTCCTCCTCTCTACCTCCACCATTGCCATGAAGCTGACCACGATCTGGTCCAGAAATTGCTCATCGAGGCCCTCCATCAGTATATTGAGCTGCCCGTCCTTAGACTGGCCCCTCGAGCGCGCGAACGCCACAAAGACAGTTCCGCTCGCACCCTCGAGTTTCAAACTTCCACCCGTGAAGAAAGACGAATTGTAGTCGCTTGTGCCCTTCCAATAGTATGATTTATCGGGGCCGGCGGGCATGTCAACGACATGGCGACGCGTGAAGGCGCCGTCCTTGCGCATCTCAGCCTTCTGCTGCCCATATTCTAAGTCTACGCGCGAGGTGAAGTGGTGGAATTTAGCGCTGCCAATGACTGGGCCTGACGAGTTTCCGCGACGGATGAGGAGGTCTGCGCGGCCTGATCGGTAGTCAACGAAGTAGGCTGGCGTGCGCTTGTCGGGGAGGGTGAAGGTGACGCTTTTGCGACCTGTGAAGCCGGACTCGACGTAGAGGTTGTACTGAGCGGCTACGGCTAGGGGGCCACGGGATGTGGATATTAGAGGCGCATGAATTCCTGCGGGAGGGCCGGCATTTCGTGGCCGTGTGTTCGGGAGGGTGGGCTGAGTCGTAGAGGCCACCGTGCGGTAGGAGGGCGGTCGAGATGGGGTATATTCTGGACGGACATCTTCCTGTGCTGATGTAGATGAATATGACGGGAGCTGTTTGGGGTCCATTGCGGCGAGTCGTTCTCGTCTTCGTAACGCAAATGTGAATGCACTCGAGATGTACAGTTCGTGCGATGTTGCGATCCTTCGAAGACGTCGACGCGAATACAAAGCGCGTCGTAAGGCAGGGTAGGAAATGCGATGGGTCGTTCCTGTAGCTGCCGTCGTTAATGAGGATGTTAGCAAGGCGGGGGTAGTTATATCACAAGTGTTCTCTCTGATGGCGGCCGTCAGGTAAGGATGCTGGCAGCCTTGCAATCCGCCTAGCTGCTCAGCCCGGTCACGTGTATCATCAATGACGTTGGCCGACTTAAATCTCTCCTCTCAACCTACCGCAGTCTCCACAGCCACCGCAGCATCTCCCCTCTTCAGCCAATCGCCCTTCGAAGGGCACAATTACTTGCGAAGGTCTACAGCTTCAGGTTCTGCGAACTTTTTAAGGCTACGCGAATAGAAGACTTCAAAGTGTCAGCGCGCTCGTAGAACGGCCCAATCTACCTACAGCTTAAACCTGCATACTGCTAATCAGTTACCTCACCGCAGTTACGGAACTCGAACTCACAGCCCCCGCTCCTTTACGTCCTATTCTACGTTCCTTAGTCCGTCTTGGTGATTCTCGCAAATACCCCCATGGTTTCAACAGGTTCTTAGTAACGACCCGATTTGCAACTTGGAAGCATTAAGATGATCCCTAGCTGACAAATACTCGTCCCCATTTCACATCCTCAAGTTCTTCACGTGCTGTTCTCCGTTTCTAGCTCGTACTGGAGGTCTCACAAATATATTTCATGCCGTAACTTGTTCAAACACCAGCATCGACTCACACCTCTAATACAACATTGTCTCCTTCCGCGAATGCACTATGCAGCAAGCAAGTAAAATTTAAGTTGCAGCAATTCGCCTTTGTCTTTCTTCGGGCTTTGTCAGCCTCATAGTAACGTCCCGCTGTTCGGTCCCCGTGCGCCACGTTGATGCCCAGAACCCCTGCAATGATCGTCACGCCACGTTTCCCAGTGGGACAAATCCAAACATTTCCTCATTGAGCATCTCGCTCCTCATTGAGCATCTCGCATCACTCCGGTAACTCTGAGAAAGGCAGCTCGAGCACCTTGGATACTGGTGCCCGGTTCTTCAACCCTCAGCAGCAACACGAGCTCCAACCAAACCACAACGAGACCCTTCTCGGACTGGAGCCGAGCTCGGTTCCTATCTCATGACTTCATGCAGCCCCTGACGTCCCCAGTGCCGGGTAGAATGTGCTTTTCCGTCCTCTATACCGAACTCGCGGTGCTGAAGGAACGGGACAAATCTACGTTTTAGGGTCAGTGTCCGGGATTCCGTTCCTTGCATGACTGCTCATCCTTTTGAAAAAAAAAAAAACCAGCAGGATTTGTGATGACGCTGAGAAGTAGACCGTGATTCGGAAGACGCAATTGAGTGATCAGACGTATAAGAGTAGTGACGTGGTCATGTCATGCTGAAGCCACTATCTTTCGGAGATTTTTGGTCGCGGCAGACCAACGACAAACATGCGTTGGACACCAATCTTTACGGCCCTATCTGGCTTAGGTTCGGGAGCTTCTGCAATCTTTGGCGCTACCAAGGCGAATGGGAGGACACGGCTTTTTGGGAATGCCTTCGGTATCCTCGCCGAGAACGTGACCTACGACTACGTGGTGCGTAATTTCTTTCCCGGAATCAGTCGCCAAAGGCTCATAAAAAGCAGGTCGTTGGCGGTGGAACAGCTGGGTTAGCAACTGCTTCACGACTGGCTGCCTCCAGTGCAAACGTCACGGTTGCAGTAATCGAGGCGGGCAGCTTTTATGAGCTGGACAATGGGAACACCAGCGTAGTTCCTGGGTACGGAGCCCAGTATCTGAGTTTCAATGACTTGGAACCGAGTCCGGTGTTGGTGGACTGGGGAATCATCACTGAACCACAAGAGGTGAGTTGCAGACAGGCGCCATCCTCGCAGGCGGGAGAGAGATACGATGCTCATCCTCATTTAGGGTTTTGGGGGACGAAAGATACATTATTCCGCAGGTAAGAAATGTGTATGCCTTCAAAAATAGGCGAAAGCTAATCAATCCGCAGGCAAAACACTGGGTGGGAGGTGCGTGAACTAGGAAAGCCCTACGCTGGGCGTGGACTAATTACATCCCAGCTCCGCTCTCAATGACATGATCTTTCATCGAACGAACAAAGGCGCATACGATACGTGGTCCGATCTCGTCGGCGACTCGTCCTTTACGTGGGACAAATTTCTCCCGTACCTCAAGAAGAGCGTAAAGTTCACCCCACCGAATCTCGATAAGATCGGCCGCAATGTCTCCATTCCATACGACCCTGAAATGTACAGCCCAACCGGTGGGCCTCTCGAGGCATCGTTCCCAAACTTTAGGGCGGCATTCGATCAATTCATGGTGAAGGCATTCAATGAGACTGGGTTCAAGCCAATCGACGGATTGAACAGTGGCCATCTAGATGGCTTTGCGCCAAGCACGCTTGCTGTCAGCGCCGAATTCCAGACCCGAAGTTCATCGGAGGCATCCTTCCTACAGGAAGCTCTTGACACGACAGCTCTGAAGCTCTACCTCCGTACTCTTGCCAAGAAAATTGTATTCGATGGAAAGAAGGCCAAGGGAGTGCTTGTGGAAACGAACGGTGCAGAGTACACCATCTCGGCCAAGGAAGAAGTCATTGTCTCGTCAGGCGTGGTACGATCGCTCTATCTATCCGCTGCTATCAATTTACTCACCAAATCAGTTCCACTCTCCTCATCTCCTGCTGCTTTCGGGCATTGGTCCAGCTGATGCTCTCTCGAACTTCAGCATTCCTGTAGTCTCAGATCTCGCTGGAGTCGGCAAGAACATGTGGGTAAGTATATAGCAGCCCTTCTCTGAGATCTTCGAGAACCCGACTTAACAGGCTCTTCAGGACCATCTTTTCATCTTCACGAGCCATGAAACGAATGTCACTACAAACTCCGGTGTCACTGTCAACGAAACCGTTCATGCTGAGGCCGTGGAAGCGTATCTCTCAGAACAAACTGGCCCACTTACTGGTGTGGGCGGAGGCGTACTTGGTAAGCTACATGCTTTAACACCATTTTGTATGTGTCATATCTGACGGGCGTGTAGGATGGGAGAAACTCCCCAACCGTTCATCTCTCTCCCCCGAAACTCAGGATGCACTCGCAACCTTCGCCGACGACTTCCCCGAGCTCGAATATCTCGGCCTCTCACCGGGTTCCAACCCACCTGATAAACCTGCCGCGAATAACTATATGTCCGTCACCGTTGCTGTCCAAACGATCCTCTCCCGTGGTAGCGTCACCCTTCGCAGTGCTGACCCTCATGAGCGACCCATCGTCGATGTCAATGCTATGAGTACAAAGGCAGAAGAAGAGTTGGCCGTCGGCGCTATCAAACGGCTAAGAGAGCTGGCTAGAGCGACTGGCGTTTGGGTCAGCGAGGTTGAGCCTGGTCCAAATGTTGTCACAGATGCTGAGATTCTTGAATGGGTGAGGAAGAAGGCTGATAATGGATATCATGCGAGTTCCACGTGTAAGCATTTCTCGTGTAGCTCCTCTGAGCTATCAGGATACTAATGGCGAGGCTTTTCAGGCTCGATGGGCAAGAAAGACGATAAGAATGCCGTCGTCGATACGAGAGGACGAGTCTATGGCGTTGAAGGCCTGCGAGTTGTAGATACGAGCATCTTCCCACTCCTCCCCGCGGGACATCCGATGAGTACTATTTGTAAGAAATTTTTCCTATTGCCCACCGCGTGAGGTCGAATTTGCATTTGCTAACAAGTAGCAGATGCTCTGTCGGAGCTAATCGCGGAAGATATCATCTCCGGCATCTCCTAGGCAGGTGGAGATCGCCATTTCTTCATTGCGCTATGGTTGGTGTAGTGTCGTTCATGGGTAACATTTCATCATATCGCAAATAGACTCGAGTTGTTTTGCTGCATCTTTCGGATAGAGTCCGAAACCAGGTCGGCCACTCAAATACTGGGAATCACTACTAGAGTCTCCCACTTTCACTTTTGGTCAACCATGAACTTCGACAGACATTCAAATATAACATGATTCTGCTTTCGACCGCGATTTGAACCGCTAAATCGCGTCACACGTCGCGATCATAATATGGGGGCTTAGATACAAATTCGCAGGAAGCCTTGATCACGTTTATCTACTAGGAAGATGCACTCCCGCCATCACCGTACGATACCTTGTGAAAGACCTAGTACGCGCACTCGCTCCTTCCCGCGGTAGGAGGTACTATAGGCTATGTACTCGTGAGAATTCTCTGACTAGACTGCATTAGGCCTTGCGTCTCTGCGGGATTGTGGGCTGATCGTCTAGCCAGGTACGGTAGGGCTAGGCCGACTCACTGAGTAATCGGCTGAGCAATTTTCAACACCAACGTCAAAAGACAAGACCAGAACACTACTCGGCCCTTTCCGAAGCTCCGAGTGTTGGGCAGCCTTCTGGAAATCGGGCGCGACGAATTGCCGCCTCTGTTCCGAAAACACTTCGCTTCACCGTCCCAGCACTTGCTCTCAACAACATAATCGCAATGTCAGAGAGCACACATGAGTCTCTTCAAAATGAAAATGCTACAAGAGGCGAATATCAAAACATAACCTGAGATCGCAAGGGCCGTTTAAAGTTTGCCGCTAATTCTCGTCGCTAGTGTCTAGTCCCTAGTCTACTAGGCTTATGTCAACGTCCCTAGTCTACTCGGGCCTTTCCAGCCCCCCTGCGCAGCATACTAGGCTTATGTCAACGTCACCACGAAGCTCACCTCTTCATCACCCTCATCTCTATACTTGCATTCCTCAGTGAGCTAGATCATCTCTACTCGTTCCACTTGTGATGGCTCCTCCTACAACGAAGCTGAGTTGTGAGCAATGCCGGCAACGCAAAGTCAAGTGCGATAAGACGTTGCCTTGCGGCCCGTGCCAAAAGACAAAACTCGAATGCACCGCTGTTCAGCACAAGCGCCAGCGTCGACCACGGAAGGATGCTCTCAACAATAGGATCTTGCGATTGGAGGATATGGTGCGACAGCTGGAAGCAACTGCATCGTCGCCGAAGCAGGAGCCTGGTTCAGGACTTCCGGTCGCGAGGACTACTCACGAAGATCCAACTATCAACGCGAAAAGGTTCGTCGCGCCGGACTTTTGGACGGGTCTTGCTGCAGAGGTATTAGCACGATAATATCGCTTTGAGGGCTCAGGGGAGCTGATCGACTCATTCGCAGGTCACGGGACTACGGGATGTTTTGGAAGAGTCGTCCGACGATGAAGGCGAGTCTCCGGAAAGCCAGAACACTGCAAGCGACGCATCTCCGGGACAAAGTCTCCACTCGAATGCCGTGCTCTTTACAAACTTGTCAGAAGGTACACCAAGCCAGGACTTGCAGCCACCTTCTCAGGAACTAAGAGACAAACTACTCTCCATCTTCAAGTTTCGAGTTGATGCCATATTCATGGTCGGTCATTGGCCAACTATGCTTGCCGCCGTGACCGAGAAATACTCCTATCCATCGCGACCAGTGTCTCTGAGCTTCGAGGCCTTGGAATATGCCATCTATTTCGCCGCCATGTGCACTTTGTCCGAAGCGGAGTCTATGCAAGCACTAGGCCAAGACAAAGAGTCGCTGAACAAACGTTTCCAGGTGGCAGCTGAGGCCGCCTTCTCACGTGCGGACCTTATAACCAGCAGGGACCATGTTGTCTTGCAAGCTTTTGTTATATACCTTGTAAGACTACTCAACTTCTTCGACACTCTGGCGCCCTCACATCTTGCTGGCTTGATCTCTAAAATACTGTAGTCGCTAATGACCAACCATCGCATAGGTAGGGCTTCGTACTCGTACCAACCGATCAACTACATGGGCTCTTGTGGCTTTAGCGATTCGTCTCGCAAATGGCCAGGGAATACCTACCGTGGAAGACCCTCGTTCGTCTCTTTTGGACAAGGAAGCGAAGCGCAGAGTGTGGTATTGTATCGGTCTCTTGGACATACAGACCTCTCTAGATCGAGGTTCTGTACCGTTGCTCCGCCCCGAGGAATTCCAAAGACCGCCTGCGTACGTCAACGATGCCGAATTGACTGGTTTACCGACGACTTCCGGGGGGTTCACAGACATGTCGCCCTCTCTAGTAACGCACCTAGCTATGGTTAGCTATCGTCGACTCGGCTACGACTTTACAAGCCGTGGGAGTCAATCGCGCGATCAGCTCCAAACTTGGAACGACCGACTTGGAGTACTCACGCGATTCGAAAACGAGATGCAAGAGCGCGTGGTTAGATACTGCGACGACTCCGACCCCCTCCAATTCAATGCAAAGATGACCGCATCGCATATTGCAGCGTCGGTGAGGTTACTGCTCTATCGACCAATGCATCGCACGCCGCAGGAATCAAGACCCCCGCCGGATGAATTCGATGTTTTGATTGCGGCAACCGGAGTGGTTGAGCGCTCTCTTTTCAAGAATCGGCCTCCAATCTTAAATCCTTGGGGATGGTTTATCTGGGTGCCATGGTATGCCCTTGCCGTCGTCCTTGCGGAGATATGTACGCAGCCGGACCATCCAAGTATCAATCGAGCTTGGACTGCGGCAGAAAGTGCGTTCGAGCAGTACTCTCAGCAAATAGCGGATGCGTACACAGGCATGCTTTGGAGGCCGATTGTAAAGCTGATGAAAAAGACTCGAATGGTACTGCACAATCGATACAAGACTGCCGACATCCTCACGGGTCATGCCTTCGAGAACGCCCCCACTCAGACGACTACTACATTGAGATCTACGATCAAACCCGAAGAGTCACCGCGTGAGTTCTTACAAGATGGTGGAGTTCCAGACATGGACCAAAATCTATTTGCTGGACCCATCGAGGACAAGGATCTTGTGGCGGCACTGGATAGTCTTGGTCACTTCACTGACCCTTCGCCTTGGATGGACTGGGATCTTTTTCTGGATGACGTTAATTGTGATAACTGGATTACTTGATGCAACGTGGATGCATTTGCCTTGATACTCGTCAAACCATTTTTCCATGGATGGAGGGATCTATTAACGACAGTCAGATGGACAAATATGCACTTCCAAATTCCAGAGTAAGCAACAGGAGAACGTATTGTATAAGTATCTGCATGGTTGCGCAACCCTCGGTTTGTAGGCTATGGTCTCCGCTTTTTTCTTCTTCGAAGCAACACTAGACTCACCTCTCTTCGGTATGCTCTTGCACTTAGTGTACCTTTATATAACTCCTCACTAGTACTACCAAATGTCTTATTAGCATGTCAGATCTTTTCAGAGATAACCCGGGAAGCTAGAAACCACGGACGAAGTCTCGGCCCGTATACGTAGGGAAGGGATCGTAGCGAGCTGGCTTGGGTTGCTATGTCCTGTATTTGGTGTTGATACCCAGGCTTGAGTCTAAGACAACCCTATAAGTGCAGCCCCTATGTTCAGCTACCTGTAACTCTCACACGCTCTATCAACAAAGCACCACTTTGTGCAGTACAGTGGCCTTGGACATTTCTTTGAAACCACAATGTCAACACTTATGGCCTCTCAGACCCCCATGACGACTCATGTAAACTCCCCGATCACGGACTCAAGGTCCACTGGCCACAACCGGACTGTCCAGATGGTGATGCAAGCCAGAACGTAAGCCCTCCCACCGTATTACGATTCCCTCTCCACTGATCAACTCACTTGCTTGCAGTACCCGCCTCGATCTCCACACCTTCCACTCTCTCACCACCGTTCTCACTGCACTCCCACCCGAACTACAGCAACGCCAGAGCACCCTGCTCTACCTCAACCCTCACACCTTTGGACACTTGACGGCTGAAGCCGCCGAAGCCATTTTCGCAAACGCCGTGCACGTCGACACCTGCGACACAACTATGCTGATGCTTCTAACGGCAAGCCCGTACGCTACACATCCCAAGCATCTCCTTCTCAAGAAGCACGACTCGCTAGATACCGTGTTAGAGAACTTCGGCCCGCCTTCGCGAAGCTGACGAGCTTGAAGCGTGTTGATTTTGAGGAGAGCTATGGTAAAGCGGCGGCCCGGGGATGCTTTGTGGATGATGCTGTTAGGCTACTGGACTAGTGGTGCGAGGCGGGTGGCAGGATGAAGAATGAAGAAGGGGGCAAGAAGGCGAGGGAGTTGGGGCAGTTGATTCCGGGGTTGGCGGCGAGGTGGCGGCGGTGAGGCATTCGTATCGGTATGATGGAATGGAGGTGTGCGGGTAGAGGGATGAGGGTAGAAGGGAAGGATTCAGCCAGGTACGATGATATAAAGTTATCAGGCGTTTAGTGTGAGACGAGGGATGCGATTCATCAATACGAGGAGCCTTGGAGATGAGTTGGATTGGGCTAAGATGCTTATTCTGACGTCCGACGATGCCAATCGGCAGTTGGTTCTATGAGTGACCCCAGCATTTCCCGATGATAGACATATTCTACTCAGACTCTTGATGATGCTTTCATAAGTCCTCTGAGATTAGCAGATATCTGCTTCCTTGTCCTCGGCACAAACCTCGTTACCGCGATTGTCTCGTAATCGAGATTTCCGCGCATGTAAACTGGAGATCCTGCCGCTTGCTCGACCACAATCTTAGACCATCCAAGACGAGTTGAGCCGGCGGAACCCCATTCTCTAGCTCCGTGCCGAATCTATACGCTCTTCCTCGAAGTCAGGGACCCTGCCATAGTACGACCTGAGTTACGGAGTACGTATCTTGACCCTAGTCACCCTCAGCTATCAGAAGATAGCGCACCACATAAGCTCAACACAGCCGCAATCCTACCGTCGAGATACAGCTGCTCCCCGTATCCAGTGATGGAACTGGACCGGGTTAACTTGGAGCCGGAGTGGATGGGTTACCCTATATACTGGGTTGGGTTCGAGCTCTGATTGGCCGGCGTGGGGTGGATTTGAGGCTGTGGAGCCTCCAGGCGCTCCATAGCTTTCCTCTCTCAACGTAGAAGTCGAGGCCTCCGAGGCGCTGCAAGGGGAGTTGTACGGGAGCCTGTCTTAAAATCGTTACCGCAGCCATACAAAATTAGACCTGTTCCCCTGTGAAATCTCTTGCCCGCCTGATACCCGTTTTTGAGGCTATTCGCGCGCCCGCTCAACACCTCATCGCTATAGCCAGCACTAGCCCGTTAACGAGGCCGTACGCCCTCAGCGCTCTCTCGCCAGCTTCCTTGGTGTTCGCCAGTCAGTTCAGGTTACTAACGATGTTATCCTAGCACCTTTTTCTATTAATCCAGCTCGTGAGGACGCCAACAAGGTAACGCAGTTTCGAATCGCTGGAAAAACCTATAACGTAGGTGGCAAGCGAGTCGCGCAGGCAAGCGAGTCGCGCACCCTTCAACTTTTTGCAACGCGACCTCTGTTAACTACAATGGCTCCACCAACAACAAATCCATTGCCGTACAACGAAGGAGACCTCTTCCTTGCTATCTCATCTATCAATTCTACACAGATTCCTAGTGCACGGTATGCTGCATTACTATCCCTTAACCCGTCGATTAAGGCGCAACGCTCGGGCCACTTTTTGTAGCCAATCAGATGCACCGCATCGGCCCCTGAGTATGAGAGCTACGGAGAGATGAGAATGTTTGAATTCGTGATTTCTATGTACATATCTGCTTGTAGAGCTAGGCAATGGTGTTGAGCCGGGCTACGTGCTCGCTCCAGCACGTGCCCTCTCTACAGAACGGAATGTTGCATACAGAACAGCCCCAATTCGTTCTTGGCGGCCTTTCACGGCGTTTCCACCCCCTGCTATCCTCTCGCTTCTTCTGTGTTGTATTAACAGATAGCTCAGCAAGAGCTTTTCAAGCGCCAAGATGAGGCTTTGAAGTTGCGCGGTGCTTAGCTGAGCAGCCGGCGCAGGTGGGTTGTTTTGTGAACATTTTAACATGCTAATGCTCATTAACCGGTCTCCAAACAAGATCCATAGGCCCCTTCGCTCTCTGCATAGAATCTTGCTGGCGATAGCGAATAGATGCATGTAGGAGCTTATCTCGTAGGTCTCGACAGAATTGTAGATGAGTATCTTAGCGTAATGCGCGCTTGCCTGAGCCCGGCTCGGGCCTGTATAGTAAGAGCATATAGCTATTGCCCACAACTGTATCTAACAGGAAACTCTATAATAGCTTCTATATCTTTCTATGGACACGATTTGTATTATAATAGCTGCGCATCTGGTTTGCCACGTCCACGCCGCACATCCAGAGGTTATACTTATCAATCATCACTGGAATATTAAGCCACGCCTGCGCCTCTTTACCGAATATCTTCACTGTTTAATAATATCCTGTAGCTGTTTTTATAGGTTGTTTCCGTAGCTTAGCAATATAATCCTTCCTATTATACACAGTAGACAGGAACAAAACTATTATTATATCTTTCCAGGCGAATTCTATTACTTTATAACTTTTTAACAACTCGCTATATAGCGTGCCCTACAGAATTTGCCTATTATAGCTTAACTTAAGCTCTATAAGCAATAGAGAGAAGCTCTCTGCAGGCTTAATTTTCTTCCTTTTTATCTAGCGTTATAAAGCGCTAGATTGTTTCTTAATAGCAATAATATTTATCTTAATTCCTTCTATCTCTTCTCTTTTTATTTTAGTTATGCGCATAGTGCTAGCTGCTCCTATTCTAAGCTTACGAAGCCTCTTAAATAGCTTTATATTAGAGAAAAAATTATCCAGCTAAACTATATACTTATAAGGTGGATAAAGGGGTTAATTTATAATAGAATTATATTATATTAAAAAATTAAGCATAATAGCTTATATTTTAGTAAAGCCCTTTATAAGGAATAATTTATTAAGGTTAATAGGGCCTTTTTTATCTCCCTTAGCATACTATAGCTAATTAAAAATATAGCCTTAATTTATAAGAACTTATATTTTAAACCCCTCTGGTATTAGTTTAGATAGAATGTTAATAATTTCGCTAGCCCGTTTTATAAACCTCTGTATTATTTTATTAATAGTAAGGTAAGGGCCTAGGGTTTAGTATATGCGGCTGCGTATTTATAGATACTTAGAGAGCTTATCTATACGCTTAAATTGTCACAGTATCGACCGCGACACTCTACCTACCGAAATTCTGCCGCAGATTGCTACAACTCCAGCAATCTGCACCGGCCTACTACCGCTGGCCGGCCTCCTGCCCTGCCTGCCCTGCTCCGCTCCCGTCTCGCTTCCGCTTCCTATCCTGTCCCGCTCCAGCCACCTACCGGCTGCCC
>NW_022985439.1:56559-57138 GCF_010093595.1 Mytilinidion resinicola
CCCTTATATCCGGTGGCCCGTCTCCCGTCTTCCTGTCCCTTACACAACGTCTTGATTCTCCACGTAGCATTGTATATAGCACCTAATCAACGCTCCTCTTTAAGCCCTCGACCTCTCGCGTGTAGCGCTATCGTAACATAAATATTAAATAGAATCTATTCTAGGGTATAGAAAAGCACTAAAAGTACTAATTAATCTACTTAAACCGGGTCTTTAA
Organism: Mytilinidion resinicola; assembly: GCF_010093595.1. Classification (NCBI taxonomy): domain Eukaryota; kingdom Fungi; phylum Ascomycota; class Dothideomycetes; order Mytilinidiales; family Mytilinidiaceae; genus Mytilinidion; species Mytilinidion resinicola. Next base: position 56,777 of record NW_022985439.1, read on the forward strand.
AATATAGTCTTTTACTATATAGCTAGCACTATATAATCTAGGGCCCTAATAGTTCTTAACGCGCTTTTCTATAGTAACTTCTATATAAATAAGTGTTCTAAAATAGGTATAGAGCTCGTGCCTTGTAGTTGGCTTCTATAGCCGTGGCAGGCGCACGTTAGTAGGCCGGTGCTGTTCTATATACTTATTTATCTACTATACTATCTTCTTTATTATTTTATTAGTAAAGAATAGCTTAAAAATAGCTATAGAATTATACTAATTAAGACTAGAGGGTATATTATTATTATTAAATTCTATTACGCTGGTGTAGCTCCCGTTAGGGTCCATGCAGCTGTTCTATCTAGGCTAGTTTACAAGGA